>NW_012141191.1:552148-561368 GCF_000956105.1 Propithecus coquereli
TTTTTTTGTTGTTGTTTGAATTGTCCAGAATCTTATTTATTCATAAAGTTTATTTTTGCCTTCCATAGTATTTCATTTTAAAGGGAAGAAAATAACATAAACAAGGAATTAAACCATACATATTTTGGAAACAATCTAGAATTTTACAAAATTTCCATTTAATATCTGTTGACTATTTTCGATACTATCAGTATAGAAAATAGTCTTTTCCGGTATTGAGCAGAGCATGTGTAAATACTTTTTACTCTATTTACCTCATGAAATGGAAGTCCTCAGAGATACAGAAGAATTACCTCTGTCTCTTATTACTATTCATTGTACATAACTCAACAGAGGTTCTTTGAACTGTTTTTCAGTTCTGATGATGAATATTAAGCCAAGATACTTCATCTATTCACTAATTCATTTGTTATTCATTCATTCAGCAAGCATTTATTTAATGTCTACTATATGTTAGGCACTGTTATAAACAATGAGAACATAGCAGTACACAAAGTAGATGAAAAATCTCTACTCATGAAGCTTATGGAAAGAGGGAGCAATAAACAAGAAAAATAAGTCAAATATATAACAAATTAGGTGGTGATAAGTGCAGGAAAACTGCAACACAAGAGCCTAGAAACGTTTCTGGCTACAGCCAACTCCCCTTAGATGGTAGAAGTGTAAAGACATTGGGCTCGTAAATAGAGGAGTCTCTTATGGACAATTCCACATTAATAATGCTTATTAAATCTTACAAAGTTTCAAGAGTGTGAGATATATTCTTGTTTCAGTTTGGCTCATTTTTAAGCTAATTTTCATGGGGTTTTTGTAATATGTAGTTCCTTTTTGCAGTGATGGTCAGGATTATAACAAAAGCTTATCAACAGAAAAATTATATACATTTGAAACATCTTCAGTGGTGACAAATTGGCATTAAAGTTATTATAAAAGCATATTAGGTATCAATGTTTTCTCTTTGAGAATGAGATTATAATTACAGGAAAACTTATCACCAAGTGCTGATAGTCCTTTCTCTCGTCATAGTCTAAGATAACAGCTTTAAAACCAAACACGACTCTGTGTTTGTGTGTGTGAGAGAGAGAGAGACAGAAAATGAGAGAGAGAGAGTGAGTTACACTGCTGGACATTATACTTACATGGTTATGGGTAGGGAGAGGAAAACAGGCAAAGAGCCAGCAAAGCAAGCAATAAAAAGGGCTTGGTGTGTGGTCAGGCATGAAGCTGCAGCTTGGGCCTTCAGTGACTCCAGCAACGAGTTAATAAGCCAATAAAATATGTGTCCATTTTAGGTGCTCAGAGGCCAAAACACTTGAAACAAAGTAATTTTCACGACCAATTTCCCCTGAGTCAGGATCATACTCTTGTTTCCCAAGATGCCTTAAAATTTATCAGGGCCATCTGTACTATTGAAAAAATAATCTTCACAAAGCGCTCAAGACCACCTCCATACACACTACTGTAAATGGCATTGAATAAAATGATCTTTAGTGGGTGGTAATCTATTTTTCCTCCCACCACCTCCCAAAACTAAAAGCCATAAACTGAATAGTAGATGCTCTTTATTTTTGTTATGAGTCAGCAGGTTTGGCAATTTCTCTATAGTCAGAAATATTCGCGGGAGATGAAGTAAGTTTCTATCTAAAAATATGGATGTTTTCACAAAGAACAACATTCATCTCCGAACAAGGGAATATTGGTTACAAAACACACCAACAAAATGTTCTCAGGGTTCCAAAGTTTCTGGATAGGTGGTACACTTGGGAGATACGAATTCACCAACAGGGAAATCACAGCGAGTCATTCGCACCTAGAATTCTGGGTTCAGTCCTCACCCACCACTTACTGGTTGCGTGACCTTGAATGTGTTGCCTTACTTTCTCAAGTCTCAGTTTCATTTGTAATAATAAGATACTAAAAGTGCCTGCGTCCTACAATTGCCGTGATGATTAAATGAGCTAACACGAACAAAGCACAGGTTGAACATCTCTATCTGAAAATCTGAAATCTGAAATGCTCCAAAATCTGAAAATTTTGAGCACTAACATGACTCCACAAGTGGAAAATTCCACATCTGACCTCAGGTATGCAAACTTTGTTTCATGCACAAAATTATTTAAAATATCGTATAAAATTTTCTTCAGGCTATGTGCAGAAAGTGTATATGGAACATAAATAAATTTGGTGTTTAGACTTGGGTCCCACCACCAAGATATCTCATTATGTATATGCAAATATTCCAAAATCCAAAAAATTCTGAAATCTGAAACACTTCTGGTGCCAAGAATTTTGGATAAGGGACACTCAATCTGCATTTGGAACACAACATAGAAAGTGCCCAACAAAAGTTAGTTATTATTATTTCAGAGTAATGGTTCTCAATGTGCGATCTCTAGACCAGTGCCTAAGCATCCCCTGGAAACTCATTAGAAATGTAAATTCTCAGATTCCACCAACTAAATGAGAAACTTTGGGATGGAACCCAGAACTCTGTTTCGATAAACTTTCTAGGTGATTCTGGCACACACTGACGTTGGGAATCACACTTATAGAATATAGGGTAAAATAGAAAAGAAGTTCTAATACACTTCATTGTTAAGAACTTCTGTTTTGTGACTATTTAAATGTAAGAGAATGCTTGATTTTATTTTTTTCTAAATAACTAAAACAAAAAATAGAAACAACTTTAAAAGGTAGCTTGAGAACATTAGGATTTTTGTAGGATAACTTTTACCATCTTATTTTTGACTTTGCCAGATAGGATACTTAATGCCACACAGTCATGTTCCGAGAGATCTATTGTTAAATTGCGGTAGTGTGTTTTGCAAAGCCTAAGATACAGTGGAATAACTCATTGAAAAGAGGGAGTGCCTATAGGATGGGTGATGATCATGAGATTGTACCTTTGAACACAGCCTATTATTCATCAGCCTTCACTGTTTCCACAGACAATATTGAGTGGCAGGCTAGTTCACGCACGTAACACGGGATTTTCAAGTGTGCATTTTGTTCCTTGAGTCTAATCAATAAGATGTGTATACAGTCAAAGGTAAAATTGCCATGTAGAACAAAGTGAACCAAAGTGTATATTTTTGTCACTCCATCCTCCACGTTGCTGCCATAGAGATTTTTCTAAAGTACATATGTAATCATGTCGCTGCACAGCTTAAGAGACGTAAATGACTCCCTTAAACCTGGCACGCGAGAGCCTTTGTAATCTGGCACCTGCCAACCTATTACATGGACCCTAATCCTACAATTACACCACCTCCATGAAGCTTTCCTTGACAGCCAACCCCCCATCACTAGGGGGTGGGGTCCTCCTTCCTCTGAGCTTCCCAAGCACTGTATGCATACCTCTCAGAGTAATTTTTACATGCCATTTTAATAGTTGTTTAAATGGCAGTCTCTCAACAAGACTTTTGCTTAACTTTTACTGACAGCAAGAAGTGCATTTTCATTTTTATGTTCCCAGCAGTTGGCATAAAGCCCAGCATAAAAGAGACACTTAGTAAACAAATAAAGACTTTTCATGGGTCTAAATGTGAGATCTATGCATGAACCAGAGATCAGGCCAGGAAAACACAGCAATCACCTACCTCTCCACCCATATAAGGACCAAAATCTTTGAATTTTGAGAAAAGCTCTGAACTTCTAAGGTTCTGGTGGCATTCTCATTATAGTAGACATGCTCTCCAAGAGAGGGCATCCTAGCTGTTGTCGCTGTCTTCTGACAGCCACTAAAACTCTCATTTCATTTAAGATATTTTGACCCCAAAAGTTAACATTGGACCGAAGCCCCTAATTTTCATCCTGGGCTTTATGTCACGAGCTTTGTAGCTTCAAGATTTAAGTCAAAGCAAAATAAACTAAGTGTAGCAGTTTAAAAGCAGCCTCCCCCATATTGTTGTCCTACTCAGTAATCCTCCCGGCCTCCGCGCTCAAGGATCACGACAATCATTCGCTCATCGACCACCCACCACCCTCCATCTGACTTCCCTCACAGCCCTGCCACCATTTCACACCCTCTCAGATTGGCAGCGTAGAATACTGTTCCTTCTCAACTTGGCTCTGCTCTGTGCCCTGGTATTTTATTCTTGCTAAATCATTTAGCCGGAAGCATTTGGCCCAGGGTAGCTGGAACACCCAGTCAGCTATGTATCTAAGCCAGTTCCCTCCCTGGAGCACTCAAGGCTTAAGAGTTACACCACCGTGACTCAATTGCAAACTGTCTGAGATTGTCCTATTTGTTTGGCTGTGCATGCTTATCTCCCTTTCTACTGTCATGTCCCTTAGACCTGCGGTCCCTAACCCTCAGGCTGTGGACCCGTACTGTTCTGTGGCCTATTAGGAACTGGGCCGCACAGTAGGAGTGAGCGGGGGGTGAGCAAGCAAAGTTTCATCTTTATTTACAACTGCTCCCCATCACTTGCATCACCACATAAGCTCCGCCTCCTGTCAGATCAGCAGTGGCATTAGAATCTCATAGGAACACGAAGCCTACTGTAAACTGCGCATGCGAGGTATCTAGGTTGCCGGCTCCTTATGAGAATGCCTGGTGATCTGGGTGGAGCTGAGGCGGTGGTGCTAGGGATGGGGAGTGGATGCAAATACAAGATATCATTAGCAAAGAGGTTTGACTGTACAATAAATGTAATGTGCTTGAATCAACCTGAAACCACCCCCCACAATCGGTCCGTGGAAAATCTGTCTTCCATGAAACCAGTCCCTGGTGCCAAAAACATTGGGGACTGCTGCCTTAGACCAAAAGATACATTTCTAGTTTTTAAGTGAACCAGAGCAGTGCATGGGTGCAGATGGAATTATAATAACTCCTCCCTGTGAGTACTCAGCTCTTCAAGTTCTGACTCCAGAAATTTAGTGACAGTTCCCTGTCACTGATTCTGAGATGTCTAAGGCTCCTTCCCTGAAGCTCTTTTCCAATGACCAATGGAAGCTTTGTCCTTGCAGGGCTTCTATAAGGATTAATTCACATAATATAAATAAAGCACTTGACACACACCGCAGACATTGTAAATACTTAATAAATGGTATTTATGATTATAGTTGGACTTTGGAGGCTGTGTTAGACTCCGTAACAAGTACCAAAAACTAGCTTAAAGCAACAGAAATATATTGTCTCACGGTTCTGGAGGCCGGAAGTTCAAGATCAAGTAGCTCTACAGGAGAGTCCTTCAGGCTCTTCTAGAGTCTGGGGGTTGCTGGCGATCCTTGACATTCCTTACAGAGGCAACACTCAGTTATATAACTATCTTCTCCCTGTGTCTTCACTTTGTCTTCCCTTTGTGCATGTCCATCTCTCTGTCCAAGTTTCTCCCTTATCAGGACACCAGTCACATTGGATTAGGGCCTAATGACTTCATGTTAGCTTTATTATCTCTGTAAAGATTGTATTCCTAACTGATATCACATTCTTAGGTGCTGAGTTGGGATTTCAACATAGCTTTTTGGGGGGCACAACTCAATCCATCACAGAGGCATAGCAGCCCATTGCAGTAAAAATATAGAAGGGTATTTTGTTTTTCTGACAACTGAAACAATTTTTTGTTGCCCTCCCTTTTTTTACTGAGAAGCAGGATTTACTCATTATCTATCAGTTTAGTGTTAACATTGTTTAATCCCCTTTGGTTACTAAGTCGGTCCAGACGAGTTGCCACCTCAGGTTCTTACTGTCTCCCAGGAGCAACTGCCTGGGGTGGGGAGAAAGCAGTGGTGTGCTACTAAACCAACTCTCTACAGGAGAAAAAATCAAAAGGCCCTGATTTGGAGCATTTGCTGTTTTCCAGTGTGTATCGAATGCTATATTGAGTACTCCCACCCCGGCTGACTCAGGCTACCAACGTAACAACTGGCAAAATTCCCGAGTATGAACCGATTCCAGCACATCACTCGAGGCAGGATCTACTTTCTCACTACTGCCTCCTCCCTTTCTCCTCTCCAATTCTCCAAGCTGTGCCTACCCCCAAAACTTCAGGCAATGGGTGAGAGAGAGAGGAGCAATGTGAACTTATTTGAGAAACCCCAAGCTGCTGATGGCAACTCCGGTATCTCCTTTCCGGTGCTTCTTGCTGCTTCTCCTGCACCAACATGGAAAGGCCCTGGGTCCCCAATGTGTGGCAGGTGTCCAGGTGCTGAACTTGCATGTGTTGGTTCATTGGAGGATGCTGGAAGGGTTTTTCTCTGATATAGTCTCCGATGTGGAAATTTAGCTTCAACTTGGCCTCCCTGTACTTTCTCCCAAGCCCTTTCTTTAGAAAATTCAACCTACAGGTTTTTTGTAACTGAGATCTACTCACCCACTGGTCAACCCTTTTGGGAGGTATTTTCAGGAAGCCTTTCATCCCATCCATCTTCCTCAGCATCTACCAAATGAAGGGAAATCTCAATGTCTTTGCCAATCAAATGGTGGGAAATAAAGGTATCTCCCTTGTATGCCCTCTCTTATTTAAGCCGCATCTCACCTACAACTTTCTCCTTGTTTAATTATTACCAAACACTCTACTGATCTAGTAGTGGGCAACTTTAAGACAAGAGATCATAGTCAGAACCAAGTGGAGATGAGAGAACAGACAGTGCTGATGTTCCCAAATATACAGGAAATGGAAAGGAACAAGTCCAAAGTTTTTCTCCCCCATAGGAAGAAGAGCAGGAAGGAATACTTTCCACAGTGTGATTTCTGCATTTTCCCAAAAGATATCATTTTCTCTCTTGGTCCCCCTTTAATATGGTTCTCGGATAAAGATTGCGAAATCAGTTTGGCCTTTCTAGCAGACAGAAGGCAAGGATCAGGTATCCTGTGGCCTAAAACCAGACCCTTGACCTTGGAAAATTTAGTAATTTTATTATCAGGGTTCTATGTCCACTGTGTATGCTACATTATTCAGCAACCTGCGGGGGCAGAAAAAGATATTAGTAATAAGAGATACCATTATGAAGCAGAGAACAGTCAGCACTTCACAATGTTCTGTTACATTGTTATTCTAGTAAAAGAGGAAAAAAAACTTGTTTTTAATCAACACTGGCTCTAATCAAGTCTGTCTTCCAAGGTAAAGGAACAGAGGAGGGACACAAGTCACAACACTGGGAAAAGAAATCTCTTATACAGCCTCCTTTCAATCACAGAGATGTGGGCAAGGAGGGATGAGTCCCAGAGTAGATGGTTTATCAGAGCAAGAGCACGTGAATTTGCCTTTGGATATGTGAGAAGGTCCCCAGCACAGAGACTGAGAATAGGGTCTATTTCCATTTCCAAGCGGGGAGCTACAGAAGTACAGAGAGAGTGAAAGATAATAGTAATCAGGCCAGGTGAGGTGGCTCACGCTTGTAATCCCAGCATTCTGGGAAGTCGAGGCAGGAAAATCACTTGAGGTCAGGAGTTTGAGACCAGCCTGAGCAACAAGACCCTGTGTCCACAGAAAATAAAAAAATTAGCCAGGTGTGGTGGTACACACCTGTGGTCCCGGCTACTTGGGAGACTGAGGCAAAAGGATCACTTGAACCCAGGAGTTTGAGGTTGCGGTGAGCTATGATGATGCCACCACACTCTAGCTGGGGCAACAGAGCACGACTCTGCCTGATGAATAAATAAATAAATAAATAGATTAAAGCAAAGCTGTGGTGGCTGAAGATTGGTTTTTCTGTTGTGTTTTGTTTTGTTTCCATTTACGACGTTTGCTCTGCTAGGATACAAATCTCCACCTGTGTTCTCAAACATGCAGTGAAGATTGTTACACATAAATGCCCCATGAGGGTTTTTTTTTTTTCTTTTTGGTATAATTTAAAGAAAAGGGGATGAGTATGGCGTTGGGTTCAGCAGGATGTACAGAGAAGGGAACTTGCACGGGAGTTGAGAGGCTAGGAATGTGGCATGAGTTCTCCCACAAGCAGGGACCAGAAGCTAGCCCTGATCTGACATTATTCCCTGGGAAGGTATAGAAATCTTAGAGAAGACAGAGAACACAGGGCCTGTGCTGACATCTGGGTTTTATTGCTGATGCTGTTGTTATTGTTCTTATTCCCCAGTAGGGAGCCAACAGAACACAGACGGCACAGCTCCCAGCGACATCAAAGGCACGGTGGCCCCCTTCTCTCTGGGCAAGGAACTTGGTTGAGGTATCTCCAAGTTCTGTGTACGTCCCTGAGAATCACTAACCGTTATTCATACTTAGGGCCACGTGGTGAGAAGCTTGGAAAATGTTGCCATTTCCTGGGGCTGACACGGGGGCAGCCAGGATCACCTCATGCCAGCTGCTACGAATGGCCACTCTGTCTTCAGCCTGATTCTAATAGAGGGTGAACAGCAGGAGCCCTGAAGGTGGCCCTTCCTTTTCCAGAAACTGAAATCTGTCACAGAGCACCGTGACTCCACAGAGTTTGGTGAGTCGGGCCAATCTGCACTGCTGTGAGGAATGCGGTCTTTGTGCCCCGCTGACCCGCTTGGCAAGAGGCTTTTCCTGCCCCGCGTGAACAGCATTGCGTCATTCTTTCTTTTCTGTGGGTGAACAAATCTTGGCTAGAACTTTGGACAGTTACACATGTAAAATGTGCTTCTCTAAAGAGGCAGCATTAGAAAGTCTTTCATAATAAACTTCCCTTATTAGGAATTGCATATCTCCTTGTCTAAGAAGTCTCCCGCACGCGGTTTTGTGATAGCTGCCCCGGCCCTTTGATGTTAGCAGCAAAGCCATCAGTAGGCTGTGTTTCAATTTGTGAAATTCAAATCTGCAAATATTTACCAGGGTTGCTGGTGGCCAATGTGCCTTCCGCACTGTTAGAAAATGAAGTAGGAATGAGAGATTTTCGTGGTACGTACGTACAAGCCACTGATAGTCAAGTATCTCACACACTTCTTATCAGAGATCCTAGTGGGCTTTCTTTGCCTTTGTTCTTTTTCTGTACTTTTTTTAAAATTTCTTTAGTTATTTATGTATTTTCTTCAAGGTAGAACGAAAGCCTTTACCGTTTGAGTGCCACGGAGGCTTGCTGGTACACACCTCTTGAAAGGCAGGAATTGATAGTAGGAGAATGTACTTTGTTTTGTGTGGAACAGAAACTGTTTTAGATTAGAAAAATGTGTTCTCTTTGATTTTAACTAATGCCATTTGCTTCTGTAACCGTGCTTGCTTTTAGTTGTTAGTCAAATATAGTTAATCAAAAAAAAACAGGGCAGGAGTAACTCCATGACAGGCTGAACTTCCTA
>NW_012141191.1:561663-598402 GCF_000956105.1 Propithecus coquereli
TCTGTTCCTGGGGCCGAGGGGGACCGGTTCTTACACTCTTACCTGTTTAAAGATGCCCAAAGCAACAAAGTTAAATACACAGTATACTCCATTTCCAGAAAGAACAGCATGTACAATTCCTTATCAGATGTTCTTACACTATATGCCTTTGGCCATTTTTCTTCTTGGATGAGAAAGCAAGTAGCCCTGATCGTTAAGGACACCGCCTGGGGTGGTCATTAGCTGTCTCCACCAAATATTTCCCCTTCCTTTCTTCTGGGCACATGGTTGGACTGCAAATGGCCTTATGTTGGGTGGGGCACCATGACTAGCTCTGGTCACTGAGTTAAGAGTGAAATAAGATGTATGGCTTCAAGGCTGGAGCATTGAATCGCTCACGGAAAACCTTCCAGAGCCATTGTTCCCTCTGCCTTAGTGTCCAGCACCTTTTTCTGGTTGTATGTGTGCTCCATCAGAATGGGTCCTGGAGGGAAGGTGACACAGATGGGTAAGTAGTAGGAGCAGGAAGCAAACCCTTGGTGTCTTAAGCCACCAAAAGTTGAGGATTGTTTGTTGCCATAATATAATCTAGTTTATCCTGACAGACACAAAACCTACGGCATAAAGGAAGACAACCTTAGGATGAAGCCAACACTCTTGAAGGCAAAATGGAAAAAATAAACAGCGTTCTTGCTATGACTGGATCAACACTCACCTGAAGGCCAATCGAATGCCAGACTTGCCATTTATATAAAAAATAAATTCCCTTGTAACTTAAGCCCATTTCAAGCAAAACCACTTGAACTAATACAGTGGCTATGTCATGTATGATGTGACCCCCTACAAGAGCCATCTCTGAATGGAATAAGGCAGGGCACCAGATCGTTGAGCAAACGGCATGTAGGCTGGTCAGTGGTCTATGAAGTAGCCAGACACAAAAGCTCTGTCCAATGGGGACATCAGATGCAGAGAAATAACTGGCCAAAATCAATATCATTTGGTTTCAAATCCTTCAGTCGGTGTATTGGCAGCAGCGAGTGTAGCTGAATCAGAAGCAGAGGAGAACTGCAGGTCATAAGGGAGGTGCGGAGGGAATTGGGGAGTATGTCTCTCTCCTCCCCAAGTTGTCGCATGCTCTCAAATCATTTCAAAATTTCACCAACTTTCCAGGGAAAAATTAGTCAAACAAGTTTAATCGAATATGAAACAGACGTGATAGCACATTAAATCAGTCACAGAAATTGTGGGACATAGTCAAAGTTTGTGTTTTCTATCACTGAGTTAAAAAATCACATTTCTTTCCCATCATGATGGTGAAACGGGCCACCCCGCCCCAAAATATGCTGATTTCACATATTGATTATTTTGATCGAAAGGCTAGAGAAACAGCAGGTGCAGAAAGGGCCGTCTGACCTGCCCCCTTCTACCTGGAGTTAGCCGTAAAGATGCCTTTGAGAAAGATGCCTGCATCAGGACAAGAAAATAACCCTTGTTCAGAGACTGGGAACCGATGCTGCAATGGACCTGCACAAGTAAGTTTACTAAACTAACCCTGTCTTTCCCTGTCTTTACACCTCCCTAGTGACTTTCCCACAATTTACTGCCCTGGTGCAAACCCCTTTGTCTTGTCATTTCTTCACAAATTTATCATTTCTTTGTCTAAAAGGCATTGAAGTTTTCTGCTTTTGCTATTTCTTTGGGTCTTCACTCTCTTGTGAGAGTCCCCATGCACATGTAAAAATTAATAAATGTCTCATGTTTTTTCCCCGTTAACCCATTTTATGGTAATTTAATTCTTAGACCCAGCCGGAGATCCCAAGGGGGCAGAGGAGAATGTATCCTTCTCCCCCAAAATAGAAATTAAAAACAAATAGTATGAGTATGCTCTAGTGCCCCCACCCCATCATATTGTGCAATCCCTGCCCCCGCCGTCGCCATGTTAGGAACTGAGGGGAGGGGCCTTACTGGAGGGACAACAAGGAATAAGTGACAGGGTCTGCACCTGTCACCAACAGGGCTACAAGACAACCAGCCAGAGATGAGCAATGTCCTCGCTGTCTAGTCGGTTCAAAAATACAAACTGGTCTCTGGGAAGCCCAGCTTTTTACCTGTTCCTGTTTTTCTGAGATGCTGGCTTTGGGTGGAGATCTCTAACTTCCTTATTCCACATGTGTCCTTTCAATAAACCCCTCTTCATTACAGTGATTCAAATGTTTCTCTCTTCTTTGAAAACTGAACACTATTTTAAATAAATATCCAATTTTCCAACTAACAATCTCAAAAGAAAATGTATCTTCTCCCTAAAGAACTTTATTCATGTTTTTTTAAGTATAAAAAAAAAAAAAGTCTTTTCTCCCAAAGCAACATTATTTAATCAACCGTGACCCTAGTCTGCAAGATAATAGTTGTATTGTTTGTTTCCACCAGATGGCGCTGTTGCCAGTTCACACATCAAGCGTCGTGGGAAATTTAATCTCATTCCTTAATCAACAACAACCAACTGTTTCACAAAGGCAACTGTTTCTCCCCATTCCTGACAAGTCACCACTGTTTTAACAACTACCATCCCCCTAACTGACCCACTGGACACTTAACTGTCTCTACGGGTTCATTAAGTGTCAGACGTTAAGCTAAGCCCTAGGGATGCAATGGGGTTCGCCAATCACTCCAGGCACTAAAATCTATCAGGTTATTAAGTATGGAATGTCTGATTTCCTTAAGTGCTAAGTTTGACAGTTGATATCTCGGGCATTTCATTTTGACACTTCTTGGTTTTTTGTTTCTTTGTTTATTACTGTGAAAGTACATCCTTATTCTTTCAAATGCACGTTTTGGCCTGTGATTGTCTTTCAATTTTTTTTTTTTAGAGCAAGCTTTATGAAACCATATATAAGTCAAAAATTTGTGTTATTTTTTAATATGAGTTCTGTTGTGAAACTAATGCAGTGCAGACAGCTCAAAATACCAACGAAGTGTTTGAGAAGAATGTGGCTAATGAACGCACAGTAGGTGGATGGTTTGAGATGTTCCATTCTGGTGATTTTAATTTTGAAAATGAGCCATGTGGGCAAACTGAGACCAAGGTGGATAATGATGAGCTAAAAGCTCTAGTGGAAGCACTTCTATCTCCACCTACACATGAATTAGCAGCAAAATTTGACATTATTATTCCAACAATATTGAACCATTTGAAACAAATGGGCAAGGTAAAGAAGCTGGATAAATGGGTTCCACATGAATTAAACGAGTATCAGAAGAGAAACCGTCTCAAAGCTTGCCTTTCTTTGCTGCCATGACATAAAGGCAAACCATATTGTTCTGTGTCATAAAAAATGGATTCTTTTTGACAATCACAAGCATTCAGCACAATGGCTGGCTAAAGATGAAGTGCCAAAACACAGCCCAAAACCAAATATTTGTCAGAAAAAGGTAATATTGTCTGTTTGGTGGTCCAGGGCTGGTATTATCCACTACAGCTTCATAAAACCTGGTCAGTCAATTACAATGGATGTCTACTGCAGCAAATTGGATGAAATGATGAGGATGCTTATGATTAAGCAGCCGAGATTGGTCAATAGAGACACGTCAATCCTGTTGCGAGACAATGCTTGACAACGTCTCACAAACAATGCTGCTCAAACTAGAGAAGCTGGACTTGGAAACTCTCTGTCATCCACCATATTCACCAGACCTTGTAACAACTGACTACCACTTCTTTCAGGCTTCGGACCACTTCTTGTAAGGAAAAATATTCCATTCTCAACAAGCTGTGGAAAACGCCTTGCACAATTTCATCACCACTCCTTCTTCAGACTTCTTTGCTGCTGGCATAAACAAGCTACCGTTAAGATGGCAAAACTGTGGGGATAGTTTAGGCGCATACTTTGATTATTGTATTGCTTCTTGTTTGAGATATAATAAACTACACTTTTGATTCCAAACTGGACATTTCATATTTAATGACCTTAAAAGTAAGGGAGACGGCCATTTAGCAAATAATCACCATGACACATAATCACAGCTCTGATTTGTGCTTCAGAAGGAAACAAAGATACCAGGTTGCTAATGCCACACGCGACCCATAGAAGGGATCCAGAGGAGCAGTAGGAGCTAAATTATGGCGGGAGGGAGGAGAGGCAGCCTCCCAAGCAGAGGGAGGTAGAGAGAAAGGCACTGAGGCTGGAGGATTATAACCCCCAGGGTTGGACCAAGAAAAGGAGAGACCAGACCTCTGACACTGAGGGTAAGAGTGAAAGAAAAGAGAATTGAGTGATCCCATTGATAAGTCTCTGGCTTCAATGATCCCCAAATTTGTATCCGTAATCATCTTCCCTTCCAAGTTCCATAGACATCCCTGCTTGCAATTCCACTGCTTTAAACCCACCTTGATACAGCCCACATTTCTTAACACCTGCAAAGCAACCATTAAAAGCCATACGGCCCTCAGGTCTTCATCACACCGAGCTTCCCTCCGTCCTTTGCAGGCCCCACGCCTCCTCCTGCCTTAAAGTGTGCACAGCTACTTGCCCTCTTGGCCTACAGCACTCTGCCTTCTTCCTTTTGTCTGGTAATCCCCACTCATTCCGTAGATTCTGGTATCATCTGACCTTCCCCAGGGAAGCCTTCCCCAGCCTTCTCTGACCTTGCCTCTCACGGTCAGGATGGGGAAGGGGGCATTGGGGAGGAAAATGTGTCCCAGTTTGCCCAATGAGTCCAGATTTATGCCTGTTGTTCTAGCTCAATTAACAGCACCTCCTTTCAGTTTCATACATGTCCCATTTGGGATAATAAATTGTATAATCCCCTCACCTGTTATATCCTCTCACACGCATTCTCATATACCTCTTCTTTGTGACTCATGACAGATTCAATTTGACATTTTTTTTTTTTGTGGTTGTTTGATTCATGTCCATCTTCTTCACTGGATTGTAAACTGTAACAGTTTGACACACAGCAGGCACCTAACAAAAATTTGTTGAATGACTGAACAACCTTCCAAGGTGGGCACTAGTTAGCGTTCCCATTTATAAAAGGGGAAACTGAGTCTAGAGAGTTTTGAGTATCTTGCCAAGATCAGACAGCTAGGAAATGGTGTGGCTGGAATTTGAAGGTAGGTCTGGTGTTTTTCAAGGTCATAACCATGAAGCTGTCCTTGTAGAGAGATCTTTGAGTGACTGAGATCCCACAGTCGCCCAGGATTGAGTTTTGCTCAGTCCTTATTAGAACTGAACTCAGCTTGAAAGCTACACAATTATTTCCTTCCCATTGAAATTGCAATCTGCTCCAAGGAAATGGAGCTTGGGGCTGTCAGAGTATAAAGGGCAAATGTGTGGGAGAAGCCAGAGATCAAACAGTCAAATACACTTGTTATAGAATTTTTCATGAGGTGCATTCAAATGCTATCACTTGACTCCAAGCTTCTCCCCTTGGATTTGAAAGAGGGAGAACAAAGGGTAAGGGGAAAGGCAGCTGTCAGTGAATAATCAGGAGGCAGATGGAATGGCTCAGGCCTGGGGCCACAGAGGAGGATGCAGCCAAGGGCTGGGACAGAGATCACAGAAGTCAATGCTGCAGAGGCCCAGAAGCTGCTTCTCCCTCATCCCAAACACAGGGGACACACCGGACTCACTGTAGCTCATCAGTAGGTCCCCTCAACATGCACCAGCTGCACTTCTTTCTGTATAATAATAGTGACTTGTAACTCCAGAGATCACTTTACCTCTGATTCTCAGTTTCCTCATCTGCAAAAACAGGGAGTTCACCCTAGATGACCTTTAAGGATACTCTGAGCTCTAAAATTCTATGGTTTATGACCCATGGCCAATGCTGTTAGGATTGACTCAAGAAAAATAGGAACTTGCCAGGGGTAGTGCCACCTGTAGTCCCAGCTGCTCAGGAGGCTGAGGTGGGAGTATCACTGGAGCCCAGGGGTTTGAGGCTGTAGTGTGCTATGATCGTGCCTGTGAATAGCCACTGCACTCCAGCCTGGGCAACAGAGAGAGACTCTATCTTTAAAAAAAAAAAAGAAAGAAAGATAGGAACACACATGGATATTGGTAGTAACTCTTTTCTCAAAATCAGAAAAAGGATGACTTATTTATGTTATTCCTCAACTCCTACTGCATTTGATTCTTTAAGAAGTGCTTCAGGTCAAGTCCAGCATGCTTTGAAGTCTAAATTGAACCACGAAGTTCAAAGCAAAGTGAATTCAAAGCAGAGTGAATGCCACTAATGTACTAAATTTCAAACTGAGATAAACTAAGCTATTATTACAAAAATATACATGTAACAGAAAAATTCGGTGGTGATATTTTTAATTTCTTAATAATTTTATCTAATTGCAGTAGAATGAATTGTGTAATTCTAGACATTTAAATCAACATAAACCAAGATTGTAGTTTACATTTGTGAAACATGGTGTATTTAATGGACATTTCCTAATTAGATCAAAACATTTTCTAGGGTTTGTATCAGCACTAGGAGTAACTACATGTGAGGTAGGACCAGCTAAAAAATTGAGATGAATTCAGCTGTGATGTTCCTGTCCCTTGGTTCATGCTATTTACTTTGTCTAGAATACCCATTCCCCAAACTCCACTTAAAGAAATCTTCCTTTTCTACTTTGTCAACTAACTGGGAAGCAATTTTTAAAAATGCCCCTCACGTTTTTTGACCTTCCTCCTATTGCAACATGGGGTCTATTTTTCCTCCCCTTAAAGTTGGCCTCTGGAACTTCTTGATGAATAGAATATGGTAGAAGAGATACTGTGCCAATTTCCAGACTTAGGCTTTAAGAAACTGGCAGAATTTCTTTCCTGCCTTGGAACCTGGCCACCATGCTGTGAGGAAGCCAAACAGCCACATGTAGAGGACATGAGTAGGTGGTCAAGCTGACAGTCACAGCTGAGGTCTCAGTCTACGGCCAGCACCAGCTGCCAGATATTTGAGTGAGCAAGCGTCCAGATGATTCCAGCCCCAGCCTTTGAGTCACTCCCAGTTTTCGAGCTGCCCCAGCTGATGCCCTGTGGCATAGAGATGAGCTGTTCTCACCCAGCCTTGTCTAAATTGCAGCTTCATGAGCAAACAAAATCACTATCATTATCTTCAGCCCCTAAGCTTGGAGCAGTTTGTTATATAGCAATAAGTAACAGGAACAGAAAAGCCTTCCTTCAATTCTCACACCACCCCAAAACGACGACCACCATCACTATGACCGTCATGAGGATAGTTCGTGACTATTCCATTCTCTCCTCCTTCTGGGTACAAGACAAAAATGCACTCTCCACCAACCCCCTTTGAATTTACACATGGTCATATGATGGATTATGATCAAACGAAATGCAAAGGGAAAGGATGTATGCCAATTCTGGGCAGAAGCTTTAAAATCCAGGGTGTGCTCCACAAAGATGCCTTCCCCCATCACAGTGATGGTGGAAGCCCACATGGAAATGCATCTCCCATTGCCCAGACTTCCCGATGAGCAGGGCTATGCGGTCAAAGCATGCTGGACATACAGCATGAGAAAGAAATAAATTATTTGTTGGGTTAAGTTGAAATTTTAAAAAGTTATTTGTAATCACAGCATATGACCAGGTTTCTCAATGGCACCACTGTCGACATTTTGGGCCAGATGATTCTTCATTGTGGAAGGCTTTCCTGTGCCTTGTAGGATGTTCAGCAGCATCGCTGGCTTATACCCACTAGATGCCAGTAGCACCACCACCCCCAGCTGAGACACTCCAGGCTTTGCCATATGTCCGCTGGTGGTGGGCGGGAGGCAGTTGAGAACCACTGATCTGAACTACTCCAATTGATGCAACCATCATCACACAGAATGAGTTTTTCCTCTTCACACTTTGAAAGCCCTTAATAGTTACTCTTCTGTAGCACCCATACCATTCACCACATTGAATTACAGTTAGTTGCTTGGACTCTTGTCATCCTGAAGAAAACTGTGAAGGCAGATGAAAAAGTAGGGCAGGTGCAATAATCTGCCTAGAGCTTGAGTTGTCTGTTAGCGATACGCCAAGTGAGGTGGGTGGAACTCACAGTCTCCCCCAGCAAGGTGACCAAAGGACCTAGTTTAGGCACAGTGCAAATGGTTGTGCAGTGCACAGACTGTACAACAGTACCCAACCACAGAGATAAGTGGCAACTGAAATCTATTTAACTTTGCTCATTAAGCAACTTTCACACAGAAGGTGTGAGTTTTTCGCATTCACCTCCCTGAAAGAGAGCCATTTTAAAAACTCCGCACCAAGGCTAGCAACTACTCTGACCTAGATTGTGAGCCAATCGAGGATACAGATCCACATAGGACAGGACTAGAAACTCAAAGCTCTCCTGCTTGATGTTGACAGGGAATTCATCTTGTCCTAAATCTTGGGAAAGAGATGGAAAGGTAGTTCAAGCCACTAGACAAGAGTGAGTAAAAGAAATTCAAGTTACGACTGCCTAGTTTGTGCCAGGCAAACTGCAGCAGGATTCCCTAAGATTGGTTATTTATCTGAATCAAACTGGCATCTCCACCAAATGACACAAAATCCCCAAGCCCTAATGTGTGGGCCTGTGGAACTCTCTAATCAATGTAAATTAAGCACCAATTGGGACCATTTGTTAAAGTTTCCATATAAAATGCCAGCTGTATATATTAGTGCATGTTGAAATCAGCCCTTGTATAAATTGTTTCCAAAAGCACACACATCCAGTAGGAATCATTGCAGCTGCTGTTTATGAAATTTCCCCCTGGTTCTGCTCAAGCAGCTCTTCTTGCTATTGTAAAATAGCTACCAAAGTCAAACAGTGCAGGGTGACATGGTCACCCTGTGACCATGTGACATGATTGGTAGAAGGTCGACATCAATATGGGCAAGGCCCAGGTTGCTCCTGCCCCTCCATCTATGCTCCAACCACTCCACAGTCACCTCCCCATCCCTACATGACACTCGTCATAGTGCTTGAGGGTTGAATGGCATCAGATTTTGTTCCTTGTCAAATCACACCAGGTCCCATCCTGACAGCATCTCTGTATAACCTAGTAATTTCTTCACTGACATCTTTTCCCAGAAGTCACCATATGCTATACTCACTTCACCCTTCTTCCAGAGAAACTCCTTATCTTGCACACTTCCATATATTCTTTGTCCTCATGACCTCTCTGCCTTAGGAAAATCTAGTTAATCGCCATCACATTGTTTTTTCCTTCCTTTTTCTTCTTGTATTGTCTTCTCCTTTCCTTTTTTGCTTCCTCTCTTCATTATGATGGGCAATTCAGAAATAGCCCCCATGAAGACTGATAGGAGTAACAGACAACCCAAGGATACCCTGGCATCAGGGAAAAGGAGAATGACAATTTTTACATTGTAATGCAGGTGAGCAGGACCAGTGGTGTGAAATTACCCATAAGTCCTCTTTGAAAAATTCTACTCACCTCACCTCTAAATAAACTAGTCTTCCTCAATGAGCAATATTAATGATAATCTATTGTTTATTACTAATGCTCTGCAGTGACATTGTCATTTCTTACTGCCATTTAGCGACATTATACTTTCTTCCTGAAGCCTCTTTGGCTTGGAATGACCTTCCTTCCATTGTTTGCCTTTGAAAAACCTCTTCATTTTTTAAGGCCCTGCAGAATGAATTATTTCTTCCCTTGTACCCCTACATCAAGTTGCTTTTGTTGCTATTTAATACTTATTGTATTTTGTCTTGTATTAATTATATTTCTCTCTCTTCCTACAGTCTGAAAGGCACTTGAGAGACTGAGTACTGTTAACATTTATAAACCACCGGCCAGGAATACTTTTGTCCAGGACGTGGTAAATCCACATGAAATGTATACCAAAATGAAATAGACTAGGAACCTAAAGAGCATTCACAAAGTTAACACCCATAAAAATGCAGTTTGTCAAACAATTGTCTTATTGGTTTATTTATAACCTACTTTACTCCATAATAACTTCAGGCAGCCTATAGATACTTTTATAATGAAGTATTTTATAAACCAAAGTCAGGGTTGAAGATCAATATCAAGGAGAAAGGAAGAGTCCAGATTCATGGGTCATATAGTCTTACATAGCCATAAAACTTGGGCTACAAATTTGTACTGAGCTTCCTGGCAGCCAGAGCACAAAGGAAAGTATGTTTGATTACATGGTTCTCACTGTCCCAAAGGAGAAAACATGCCATTGCTTGGGGGAAGCAAAATTTTCCTGGCACCTAGTTACGAAATAAAAACTCTTGCATAAGATTTCTCATAGGGAATGTTGAATAGGCAAATAATTAAGTCGCAGTTGGAATTTTGGTGCAGAATTTGTTTGTTTTGGGGACTGCTAACGAAGTGTCATATGGAAAGAGGCAGAGCAAAAGAGATTAGTTAATATGGTGAGGTTATTTTATCTGTTCTTAAATAATAGAGATTAGAACATGTCTATTAAATACAACCCATGCAAAGTCTAACATAACATCCCAGAAGTAGATGTAGAAACTATTTTATTGTTGTCATTGGTTTTGTTTGTGTGTTTATCTGTAATGACAATGAAGACATTTATATTTCTGCTTTGTGGAAATTTTGAGTGGGAAATTACAGTTCATTGATTGTATATGTCTGTGGTTTAGCATGGATTTAACAAGTGGGATATTGAAAAATATATTGAAAAACTAACATTTAATCATTACACCACGGAAATTATTAAAACAGAAATAAATGAAAATGATTTCTCTTCAAAAAATTTAACATGAAAAACTAAAGCTTCTCAAAATCAAAGGTTTTATTAAATTTTTATTTTCCGATATGTATTTAGGCAGAAATTCCAGAAAATCAGGATTCTATACAACAAATTAGCATACAACTAGAGAAGACAAGGCCAACAAGAAAAGGGAAAAGATAAATCTAAAAAGGCTCCCTTTGGAACCTTCCAAGGAGGTTATGTGGGTCTCACTTTGAGAAGTAGATCTGGCCTTGGATATGAACTGATTCCTAGTTAGCGTACAAACTACCTACCCAAGCCAAGATCAACTGTGCTTTAAATTTCATATTAAACATTCAGGAAAAAAAAAAAAAAAAACAAGTAAATTAGCTGTACAACCAGGACATTAAAGCATAGCATAATTTTCTAAATGTGTTTTTCTTGCAATTTGCCAACATTTACAGATCCTTGTATGTTTATTGTTAAGTATAAGTTACCATCATTCCCTCTAAAATTATTCAACAGAATAATTGATAGCATTATTTTGCTAATTCTGTTTTCTGTCAGTAACCTCTAAAACACTCTCTTCACCACAATGAAAAAAAATAAAATGTATTTTCAGCGCTGTGGGGCATGAGAATATAAAATGTCGAGTGCTCACCCCTAAAATACTTTACTAATAAAAATAACCAGACTTTTCAGTCACCCCACATTATTGGGTTTTGTTTATAGAGTTTTACACTCAGGAAAAACAGTGGAGATGAGAAGGCAATAAACTGCTAACCAAAATATATCAAGAACATATTTGAAATTTGAGCAGAATTTGAAAGTAAGCTGCACTGATACTTCTTGCAAGGTCACTGTATAGTGAAGCTATGATTCTTCTTTTAGTAATAAAGCTGACCCAAGAGTTCTCACGACTGGGAGCTCTACTCCAGTGAGGATCTATTTAGAAAGAAGAATAAAAGACAGAAATGGATCCAATACATCTCAATAAACTAACTGCAATTCCAGTTAGGATATAATCCTAGGAGCAACTCATTGAAAAGACTAATGTGACATTACAGATGACCAGAGATACAACCTAATATTTATTCACGGAATATCCTTGGCATTGAAGAAACAACCTGGGAAGGTGAATGTAACAGAAGAAAAATAAATAAGGACCCCTAATCTAAGTTTTCCTTGTCAACCTTCTATTTCCCCTTATTCTATTTAACAATGATGCATTAACTATCCAAGAAAACTATGTACTTTGAACTTCAAAATGTTAATCTTTCACTTTCAAAATGTTAATCGTTATGCATTATTTATGAGGCTAAAGATATTGGAGTAAATTCATTTTATGTATCCCAAATAGCATAAAAATTCTTTTGAAGTTAGGATCAAACTGATTTACAGAATAATCGAACTTTTGCAGAACAACCTGGACTTTCCACACATCCGAAAGGAGGCAGAAGACAGTCTATAGGAGTTATTTGCCACCCTGAAACCTCTAAGGGCAGAGCATCACGGGAGCATCTCTGGTTTGACGTGGACATCATCCAACCTTGACTGAGATTATAGTTTTGAGGAGGTGCCATGTTATCAGTAGATCCACATTCAAATATCTCCCCACCCATTTCACTTTGAAGAGACACGGTTTAATGTTAAATGGAACTTTCCAAAGCCACTAGATGTTTGCATTTCTTTGTCTGGGAATCCAAACTTAAAGAGAATTGCCAATACAGGTTTCTCAGCTGTGGCATATATAAATTAATGAAGCAAATGTGATCAAACTTAACTGTGTGCCTATGCACGTGTGTGTGGTGTGTACACACACAGCCACTTCCAAATTTAGAGAAAGTCAGTGTCTTCAATACAGTAAAATGTACAAGGGAAGAAATCAAAAGAATGAGGTAAGATAGGGCAAAACCTGAAGCCAGGTTGGATCCCTGCACTCAATCGGATACTGAGTGTTATGAGGAAATGAGAAGGGTGTGTGTAATAAAACTGCTGATTGAGAAAGATATGAGTAAGGCCGCACAGTGACCTGATAGTGAGGTTTCTGGGAAAGAAATCAAGCAATCTTCCGAGCAAAGAAATAAGGAAAGAGACAAGACAATATAGTAGAGAAATGCATGGAACTCTATGTTCGTGCTTCTTAAACTTTGGAGTACATCAGAATCACATGGAGGGCTTGATAAAATACATATTTCCAGACCCCACCTCCAAAGAAACTGATACAGTAGGTCTGAGCTAGCACCCAAGTATTTACATTTCTACAAGATGCCAGGTCATGCTATTAAATAATCCTGCTGGTCCAGGGACCACATTCTTTTAAGTAGCAAAGCTATAGATGCTGACAGATCTGCTTCAGAACTCCTGCTTGGCCATTTCTTAATTGTGTACCACTGGGAGAATGACCCAGGCTCTCTGAATCTTGTTTTCCTGATTGTTTACACTTTATAAGATTGTTGTAAAGATTAAAAAAAAATAACATAACTGGGGAGCCATTGAGAAGTGGCGATTTCTGGGCCCTACCCTTGACTCAAAGGACCAAGCAGGGTCTGTAGGGCTTGCTTGGAGTCTGGGTGACTCTGAGGCCAGGCAGAGTTGAACCCCAGTGACCTAGGGCTGTGAGTCTGAGATTTCTAAGGCAGAGTCCTGGACAGTAGAGACCAGACAGGTGAAGCAGGCAACTGGGAAGACAAAGTTTTTAACTTTGGGGCAGTAATGGAGTTAGGAGACACCAGGGAAAAAGCCTGCAGGTAAGAAAGGGAAATATTAAAAGGCTGAGTTTGAGAAAGTGCTGAGGTTACCAAACATTATATGCCTTGTAACTTTAAAAAGATAGATGGGCAGGTTGTAAATAATGCCTAAATATACATGTGATTACAACCCCTCACTCTGTAGAAAGGTTCAGCCCCACGATCAAAAAATGGATGATGCTGATTTTTCAAAGTAGACAAGATATAAAGAAGAAGTTAAAAGGAACTGGGAAAATCCCAGAAGCCCTGGATCCTCAAAATGCAGCCCCCAGTTTGGGCTACTCTCCCCAATCCAACTAGAATGGTAGAAACTGGAAAATTATCCATCAACTCACATCAAAAGGAACTACAAGTGGGGCAGTTTTCTATTCTGAGATGCCCCATTCATTCTATTCTTCCCTCCCTAGACCCTCAGGCACCACTAAAATGGGTTTCTCGGAATGCCAGACTTAGAGAAAGGCTGCCGGTGACATGGTTTCAATGATAAATGTGAAACATGACACGTATTAGAACTCTGTCTTGACTACTCCCAAAGCATATTAGCATAGTTAATACCTTAAGAAAGTTCCCCTTTTGGAAATCCTTATTTCAATAAACGCTTTTGTAACCTCCCTCTCCTCACCAGCTCCTCGGAGCACACACCAGAGAAAACACAGCCCTGTAGCAAAGTCTGCAGTCGCCCCTCCCTCTGCCTGCCTCCGCGCCAAGATCTGGGACTAAAAGCTGCACTGTCTAAAGTCAGAGTTGCTCAGACTCCAAAACACTTCCTGTTGAAAAGAAAACTTCTCTCAGCTTTCAGATTCACCGCCTGCAAAGGAGGGATAAGAACATGGCGTGTTTGTCAGTGGTGTAGTTAATTAGCAGATAGGACGTTAAAATGTGGACATACCTGCTTGGGGCTGTCCACCTCCCTGTAAGGATATCAGGAAACACACACACACACACACACACACACACACACACACACATAAGGGGAGCAGGGTGGAGACAACTTGTTAGTATTAAAGAGAAAGCAACACGCTCAAAGTCCTGGAGGAGGAAAATAAAATTGCAGGAGATGAACATGAGAGCACCACATGCTGGCTGCGTGAGGGCCCATAACTCAATTGGCTTGTTTTCCAGCAAGCTAATACTCCCCTCCCTTGAAACTCTGCCTCGTAAATATATTTATAGCTACTCCACACAATACTCCGGATACTAAAATAAAACAAAACACTTAGTCATTGTTCCTGGTGAACCAGTTTTGCAAGAGTTAACCTAATCCCTTGCATAAAGGTGAAAATAGTTTGCCGAAAGAAAGCTTTGGCAAGGAAGAGTCACACTCTTGGCCTAAAGGTGAGCTGACCTCAATCAGGCTGCTACAGAAACTCCCATAGGATTTATTTAGAGGGTGACTGTTTTTGATCTGACTAGAAAAGGAGGCATTCTGGGGTTCCCTGGCCAGGCCCTGTGTTAACTGATGCGTCATTTACACAACCACGGCAAGTGTTCTGTGGCTGCGCCCGTTCCTGTGTGCCCTGGCACAGCGGTCAGCTAAAGTGGGAGTTTCCAAATCAGATGTGCCAGCTTTTCCTATCAACTCCCAGAGTGATTAAAGAGTTTTAAAGTAAGTGATCTAAAAGTGACACCCCCATGAGCAACCTGAGGACAGGAACACCAGGGGCTCCAGAAGTTCTACTAGGAGGAGAAACGGGCAGACATTTTGTTTTGCAAGGAGCTTTTGGAGGCAGTAGCTTTTGGACTTGACCTGAGATAATGGCTGCGAAGTAAATACGTTACTTATCCTTAGATTAGATGCTAGAGCTCAATAAAAAATAGCAAACTTTTCTGAGGATAATTCCTATAAAACTGAGAAAAACTCCAATTGCCCTTATTACAGAGTAAGAATGCCAAGGCTGGTATATAAAATATGTTCCTGGAGGGAGAAGTTGAAGGTGCAGGGAGGGGCTGGTCAGAACCCATCAAGCCATCCTTTGCACTGGGCAGGAAATACACCTGATTCATCCTGACAGCCCAGCCTGTAGCAGTCATCGGCACACGCAGGTGTTCTGTACGTGTCAGTTGAATCAAACTGGGCACTTACAGGAGGAAGGAGAAAGGAAGGGAAGGTCTGAGAAGACTGAGGAAGGAAGGGAGAGAAGAGAAAGAAGAGGGAGAGGAGAAATATTAATAGAAAGGAGAAAAAAGGGGAGGAGAAGAAGAGGACGAGGGGGGAGAAGGAAAGAGAAAGAAGAGTGGCTGGAAGGCAGAAAAAGGACCATGACATAGTTGGCAGGCACACAGAGTATCTAAGCTATCTATGGGGCTCCTCAGAGTTCAAGTATAATTTTACCCTCTTGGCCAACTGCTATAGTTGTTGAATGTTGCCATGATCCCAGTTCTTGCTCTATGAAATTGGACCTTTTTTTTTTTTTGGCATCAGTGCTGTTTTCTAGAGGTGATTTCATATTCATGCAGTTTGCTTTGACATCTTCACATCCTGCCACAGCTGTGCCACCCTGCTTGAGTGGTGCCATCTTTTTGGCACAGAGGAAACCTGCCTTACTCCTGCAGACATTACCACGGAAAATGTTTTCCTGGATACCTTTCCCTAACGAGCTCTTCCTGTACTTCTGAACACTTGCTTAGCTGATGGGAAGATGTGCGTGAGCCCGGTTTTAATCACCCTAGCCCTCTTGCCTGACTCATGGATAGCAATCAGAAACGAATGCTCTTCAGTTCTGTCATTTCCATTCCAGAGAAGAAAAATGTCCCAAGCCCTGGATTGTGAAGAAATGAGATAAGCAATACAGAAAGAAGCAGAGAGAAATCAGAGCAGGACACAGGGCCACCCTGAAGGCTGCCATGACCCCACACCCTTCTAGCATGAGGCTTCTTTGTTTCAGTTAGTGTCGCCTTCTGGGCAAGAATGGGCCAGTAAAAGGCAAACCATCTGTGTGTGTACTTCTCTCGGATGTCCCCAAAAATCCCCATAGCTGTTACCTTCTGGGAAGCTCAAAATGTTGTCATTGTTCCTGATTCTTTTGTTCCAGAGATTTGCAAATTTAAGAATATGGTATTTAGTCTCTAAGCTTCATCTACTATTGTGGAGTAATGACACAAATGATATAATGCAAGTAAGCCCATGTGCAAGTGTATTGCTATTTATCTCCTTGTAAGTAGAGGGAGGGAGAAGAAAGACAGGTAGGTCAGTGTGGGGCTGGGAGGGAAAGCCTGGCAAGAATTGCAGGGACCCTGTGACAGTTGGCAGCCAGCTGTAGACACTAACATCACCCCACAGGCACGTGGGGCACTGCATTAGTCTGAGGATGGAACAGTCAGCTCTGCTCTTGACTTTCTGGGAGCCTAAGCTTTATGATGGAGACAGATAAGTGCACAGTTGCAATGAGTGCATAATTATAACAACGGGGGTAAACACAGTGATATGCGGCAGCATATGTGGGGATCATGTTCAGAGAACACTTCACAGAGGAGTCGACTTCTGAAGACTCACCTTTGGCATGCATCTTACCTCCCATGACCCCTATTGCAGAGCAAGGATGCGTGTAGAAAGTGACAAGGAAATAACCGTATCCGCCTTGAATTAACATGGCACCCAATATCTGTCCGGGCTTCCTGTAGTTAGCAGGTGGCCCTTTACAATCTCACTATGAATGGATAAGTTTTCCAGTCAAGTTTCAAAACCTTATTTCATATTATTGGTGGAAAGAGTGAAGTCAAATGCCTTTTATAAAAGGAAACATTCTTTGAAACTGGATCGTCAATTTTAATCTGGGGTGATTGGGCGCAAAGGAAAATTTTTGACTGGAGAGTCAGCCTGAAGGACCCTGTGCAGCAACACTCAGACGTTTGCTCTGCACCCCTGATACCAGGGCAGCAGCTCCTGAGCCAACGGGTCGGTCAGGACGCAGCCCGTGCTGGAGAGGCCAACAGCTTGGGCACCCTATTAGATGGAGATCACTCTGCACACTCCCCTCTTTGTGTTCCTTAACCATTTGTGCTAGAGGAGACCCTGTTCGCAGTTCTTACTGTTGTCTTTCACAAGCCCCAATCCCACCATTTCAAAAATGCTTTGTTCCCAAGAAACAGCCATATGAAGCACAGAGTGTAGCCACAGCCTAATCAAAACAGAAAAAAAAAAAAAAAAGACAGAAAAAGTGAGAAGTTCTGAAAAGAAAACAGTTGATATACATACCACTAAAATATTGCTGAAACAGAAATCCTAATTAAAAGGAGACGAAATGAGTCAGATTTTTTCCGAAAATTATTTAGGACCATTATAAACCATATAAATGAGAACAAGACCAGCTGCTTTGGGCTAAGCCACCTTGGACAGGAAACAGTAGTCCAAGGAGGCAGGAAGCAGCCTGCCTCCTTAATGGTTTCAGGGGAGGTATGTTCTCTGCCAAGGTTTGCACACAGGATTTAGCAATACTGTCTCTTTTGTCCTTCACTCTGGGTCATCCTGGTAGGTAGAAATGCTGGCAGAGCGTGTCAATACCGTTATGTACTGGGAGACCATTAGTGGGTGGTGGATTTTGAGGCCGTGCATTCATCTTACCTCCTCGTAGGCTAAAACCCCTATTTACAGAAGGACACACTGCCCATCTGCTCCCATCACCCTTCTTTATTCAGAATTAGTCATCACTTTCCTCAAATTTATATTAAAACAGATATTCTGGGTCTCTAGGTTCAAGGGATGAGCTGGGAAAGGATTTCCCTAAAGTGAAGTATCTGAGAGAAAGAACAGTTGGATGGGCTACGACTAGACATATATAAAGTAGTCAGAGCCTATGAACAGAAAATGCAGAAGAGAGAAAACCCAAATGGCTGATAAGCACATGGAAAAAAAATGTTCAACCTCTCTAGGTATCAAGCGAAATGCAATACCTATCTAAACAACGACATACCATTTCATAACCAACAAGATTGACAATTTAAAATCTGAAAAATGGTAAGTGTTGGCAAGGATGAAAGGAATCAGGAAAGTGTAAAAATTGCTAGTGAGAATGTAAACAGGTATTGTTCACTGGAAAGTCATTTGTCTGTGTCTGGTCTGGCTGAGTACGGGGACCTGCCATAGTGCCACGTCTGTGAACGTCTTTCACGTTTATACAAGACAGGTGTTCAAGGATGCTCTTTACAGTACTCTTCTTTCTTTTTTCTTTTTTTTCTTTTTTTTTGAGACAGAATGTCTCTTTGTCACCGTGGCTAGAGTGCAGTGGCGTCAGCCTAGCTCACAGCAACTTCAAACTCCTGGGCTCAAAAGATCCTCCTGCCTCAGCCTCCTGAGTAGCTGGGACTACAGACTTGTACCACCATGCCCAAATAATTTTTCTATTTTTAATAGAGATAGGGTCTCACTCTTGCTCAGGCTGGTCTCAAACTCCTGACCTCAAGCAATCCTCCCACCTCAGCCTCCCAGTGTGCTAGGATTACAGGCATGAGCCACTATGCCCAGCCACAGTACTCTCAACAATACCAAAAAATGTGGGGTAGAGAAACAAATTGTGTATCATAATGTAGATAAAAAAAGTAAACTTGATCTACATAAAGCAACATGGTAAATCTCAAAAGTGTAACATTGCTTTTAAATAAAGCAAATTGCAAGAGGATACATATAGTCTGATACTATGATTATAAATATTTAATAGAAATAATAGAGTAATAAAAAAGATTACTATATACTGTAATGTTTCTGGATAGACACATTTGTAGAAAATTATTTAAAAAACAAATATTCATAAGGTTGGTGTTCACAGCAGCTTGAGGATAGCGAAGACCTCTGGGATACAGAAAGAGAGAAAGAGAAGGAGAGAGAGAGGTTACAGTAATCGGGTAGTTTGCTGTACCTGAAAATCTGTTTACAAAAAAAGAAGATTTGGCAAAGTGCTGATTTCCCTTAAATCTTAATGATAAGTATATAGGTAATAATGTTATTTTCTCTACTTTTCTGTACAGTTGAAGTGTTTCAAATTAAAAGCAGTACTATAGTAAGATCCCATAAAATACAGAGTGACCACATTAAAGAATTTATTGTACACTAAAAAAATCTGGAAGACTGTGCACCAAACTGTTCATAATTGTTGTCTCTGGGAAGGGTATTTCAAGAGATTTGTTCTCTATTTTCCACAATTTTGTTTTGTTTGGACTTTTGCCATGATGGTGGATTACCTTTGTAATCAGAACAACGCCAGCCAAAATGTTGAAAAGGGTGAGGGAGGTAAAAAAAATGTAAAGAAACCTACATTTAAGTCCTTACTCAAAAAAACACTTTTTGAGCCCCACCCCTTGGTGTCATCTTTCAAAGAGTAGGACAGAGAGGGAGAAAAAGGACTGCATTTATGTTCTTAGAAGCCAATAACTAACTAAGCCCCAATTTTGCAATTATGCAACACCAGCTGCCATTTCTGAACATTCACAAAGAGCTAAAAAAGGGCTCATTATATTCCTCCGAAATCTGCTCCTCATCCTGTATTCTCTGTCGAGATGAATGTTGCCACTAGGCTCGCCAAGTCCAATCAATTCTACCACCTTCATAGATTTGTATCCCCCACTCTTGTCCCAAAGCCACCGCCTTAGATTAAGCTGTCTCACAGACTGGTCCTTCTTTCTGCCTCAGGACTTAACCCTGGAAATCCATCTACCAAATGGTGATCACTCAGGGCGATCAACCTGAAGCATGTTTGATCATAGAAATCCCTTCTTCAATTAATTATCTCCACAAAAGGCATCAATGTTTCTTGTCACTGACTAGATGAAATGCCACCTCTTTAGCACGGCTGCTGGCCCCTTTCCATGCACTCTGCAGCCCTGGGGTCTCTCTACAGCCACCTGCAGGCCCTCGGACTTCACTCTGTGTTTTGCTTATGTTGCTTCCTCTGCCTCAAACACCCCGGCTCTGTCCCCCTTGGGGAACAGGACACCTACTTTCCTGATTAGCTCAGTTTAGCCCTTCCTTTATGGAGACTCCTGGTTCTCATCCACATAAACTCAAACATACACGTGTGTCCGTTTGGTCACACAGTCCAGCTTTTCTTTTTACTACATCCTATTCTTATTTTATGGGTTTAATGGTTTCCCAATTCTCTCTGAGTATACTAAATAGAAGCTGTTGGTTTTATTTACAGTTTGTCCTCTGTGTCTCTGGGTTCCATGTCCATGAATTCCACCCAACTGAGGATCAAAAAAATATTCTGGAAAAAAAAATTGTGTCTGTGCTGAACATGTACAGACTTTTTTCCTTGTCATTATTCCGTAAACCATGCATTATAACAACTATTTACATAGCATTTACATAGTGTTAGGTATTGTAAATAAACTAGAGATGATTTAAAGTGTACAGGAGGATGAGCATAGACTATATGAAAATACTACCCCATTTTATATCAGGAACTTGAGCCTCTGAGTTTTGGTATCTAAGAGAGATCCTGGAACTACCTCCCTTGGATACCAATGGATGACAGTGTTTATTTCTTAGTTCACTTCTGTATTTCTCAGATTACTTCTAATTTCTACAAGGGTCACTCTGCTTTTTCTGGATTGTCTTGTTCATGCTGTTTGTTTTCCAAACATGTCTAATAATTCTACATATTATTATTCAATTTATTCTTCATTTTTTAAATTATTTTTTTGGAATCTCCTATCTGCTGATAATGTCTCCTTCCTTTACCCTTTGCTTTATAAGTATATTTAATTTTGAACATCCATACTTTTCTTTCAGGGAGGTGTGGGGGAACACAAAGAGAAAATACAAGTGTTTCGTCCACCGTTTTGGATCAGAAGGTTAGCCAACCATCTTAGAATCCACTGAGAGAGCTCCTATTGTACAGTAATGAAAAATACACAGAAATTTGTCAAGACCCAAAATATCTAAGAATGCAGGTCAAGAATATGGAAGTTAAGCAACAGTTATTTCACAATAACTGTGAAGCTTACAGCGTAAGCTTCTTTGAGGAAGAGCCCTATGTCCTCGTCATCTTTGTACCTGCAGTACCTACCGCAGTGCCTGACTCATAGCAGGTCTTCGTAAAGAGTTTTTGAATAAATGCAACTTTAACAGAACAGCCTGAAGCAATCTTCCTGCTTCATTTTGTTCTGATTGTATGCATAACTAGAATAAGGTTCTAATCTACTTTCCATTTTAATTGGAAAATGTAGAATTTAGACAGAGACAAAAGTACAAACAACATGTTTAGAGGAGGGGTTCCTACCTTTGTTGTATCAAGGAATGCATTTCTCCATAGATAAAGCTTTATGGCTGAGTATGGGGCAGAGGAGAGTGTGTTGAAGAGAGAATTTCAGTTTAGGGGTTTGAGAAGAGGTGGAGAATGAAGCAGTAGGTTGGGGAAAAGGAGCTGACCACAAAATCTAAACTATGTTTATCTGGGAGATCCTGAGCATTTCTTCTTTTCCACCAGAAATTCCCAAAGAAATAATGATCAGGATGAGCACCACACCCTCTTCTTCCCTTCCCACACTTCCACCTACTTATTTGTCTTCTATCCCAAATTCAATACTCACAGACAACAAAAATGGAGATTTGGCCTAAGTGCAAATTTCATCTATGGAATAAAACAGGATCCAGGACTGGGATCTCCCAGAAGACAATAAGCAATTTTTAGGGTCCCAGAATAAAGTCTGAATCAACGAACAAAGAGTCAAAGTTAGAAGTGTTTGTCAGAGACAAAATAAGACAGCAGGAGTGGATTAGCTGCCTTTAGCTAGAGAGTAATTTTGTGGATGGTGCTATGCATCTGTTTATTCCTTTCACAGAAGGGAAAGTTGAGTGTCAAATACCTGAAACTGTTCTGGGGAAAGGAATTTCAATGTTGAGCGAAGACAACTCTATATTTGAGGAGTGAAGAGTGCAATAAGTAAACAGGCACACATAAGAAAGCTGTGATAAATCCTACTACGGGCCAAGGACCAGGTACTATGGAACATGAGATGAACATGTGCTTGGAGTGAGGAGTCAGAGAAGTGTTGCCAGGGAAGTGACATCTCTGAAACCTGAAGGATTTGCTAGGAACTCATCATGGCTGAGACACCATCTGTGAGTGTTGTAAGGCCTGAGCAGGAGAAATAAGCAGGAAAATCATCAAGGGACATGTGCCCCCACACTAGAGACAATGAACTTCTCCATGAGGCAAAGAGAAGAGCAATGAAAGGGGTTAAGTTTGGGCCACAATGAGATCTGATTTACATTTTAGAAAGATCTCTCTTGCTGTATTATGTGGAATGTGTTAAGAGATGAAAACCACTGGGTACCTGACACTGGGAACTCAGGTAGGAGTCCGTGGCAGTAACCCAGGAAAAGAGGAGAGTGGCCTTAGACTAAAATAACACAGTAGACCAGAGAGAAGTGGATGGAATCAACTTGAAAGATATAACTGTGACAGAATCTACAAGGGTAGGGGGAAGGACTTAAAGCCATAGGCTAAATATGCTTTTTATCAGAGTCCGAAGACCCCAGAATGTTCAGATATTCACAGTAGGGTCTCCTTTTGGGATCCATCTGTTTCTAGCCTGTTTGACCTGCTTTCACATCTCAGTATTGCTGGGTCTCCACTTTCCACAAGGGGCCTGTTCTTAGAACGTTTGTGGTCCATTCTCCATCTCCCTTCCCAGTCCCACCTGGAGGATTGGCCTTTCCTCTTGCCCTTCCCACCCACCCCAACCCTATATACTTCCCAAAGCCTGAGGCATTCTCTATGGAGTGACTTCTTGGGAGCTTGACTACCCAGGGCCTTCAGAAGAGCTAAGGGCAGATAGATGTGTGAGGGGAGGAGGGTGGGGGTTGTAATCTAGGGAACTCTTTTAAGACCTTAACTCCAGTATGAGTCAAAGTCTCTTCTCTTGGCTTATTCTACTGATGGTCCATCAGTCACTATTGAAACAATTGCATATACATGCCCACACATGCAAGTGCAGACACACACACATACACACAAAATACTTGAACACACACACACCCCACCAAAGGACAAATATTAATTCTCAAAGATATGCAGTCTATGAAATGCTAAGGCAAAAATTAAACATTTCGTAACTTCCTCACAATTTGCAAGGCACCTCTCTTATACAATAGAGTCAGTGTTTTATTTCCTCCTTCTCTGCTTTCCAATTCTGTTTCTTCAGATTGGCAGGAATAAGAAAGGGCCTGTTCCTGAGCTAAAACACCTCTTCATAATCACTTTCAAGATACCCAAGCACCTGTTCAAAGCTTTGTGATCACTTGTCCTAAAGACTTGATTATATCTGTAGTCAAAATTACTCATCATCCTCTGTTTCTGCCTAGGGTAAGGAAAGACATTTATTGTTTTATTATTTCAGATGTGTTTATATGTTGTGTCCTTCTAGTCAAATAATAGAAACTATCAGGCAGTGATGCAATATTATGAAAAGGGCTCAGGTAAAAGTAAGACCTTGGCTCAAAAATGCTCATTAACTACCTGGTACTGAGTAAATCTGTTAATTTTTCTCAGCCTTAGTTTCCCCATCAGTAAAAGGATGTGTAACGTAGGTTGGGTTTTATTCCATAATAAATTTATATTGAGTGCAAAAATACATACGAAAGTAGCTGATGCACAGCAGTTATTTAAAAACATAATGTATATATTTTTGGTTAAAATCAGAAAGCATCTAATACAATCACTAATTTGTGCAAATGAAGTTGCTAAAACAGAGAGGTAAGATTTGTCCAGCTCCACAAAGTGGCGGAGTTAGGAATAGATGCCAATTTCCTGACTCTTGCTCAATGTTCTTTCCATTATACCTTCTGGAGTGATTCTGGAGTAGGTGGAAGGCTATGGGAGCCTTTCACTATAGAATCTGTGCCCCAAGGATATGTTCCCCACAAATGTCTAGGCGAATGCCAGTTCTTTTCAATGTCCATGTGGTTTTGTCTTGGATGGAAAACTTTTTTTCCAGCACCACCTATCCTATTATCCTGTTTTGAAAGGGTAATCTGTCAAGCACATCAAACATTAAAAGCAGTGGGAACATTCTGAGGTCTGTAGTGTGTATATTTTTTCTCACCGATTAAATCTTCACTCCTCAGCTATCAGACAAAAGGGAGAAAAGTTGTTCTCCTCTAAAGGGAGAAAAGCTTTTAAAACAGTTGGCAGAATCCACTGTTCAAAATGGAAAAATAAAAATTTCAAGCAACATCAGATGAGAAAGGCAAAAGAACACATGTATTCAGGATAAAGTTTGTTTTCTCTCAGACTAAAATATTGCTGCTTCATGATTCTAAGCTATTATCATTAGAGCAAGATTGTAGCCAACAATTTTATCAACACTAGTTAACGCTTTCCCTAGGTTACTATAATTAGGAAAATAAAGGGGAAGTTTTAAACTGATCTCATCAAATAACAAAAATAAAATGGTATCGGTAAAAAAGATAATTTTTCTAGATGGCTGAGTAAGGGATTGGTGTGTAAAACTCCTAAAGTTTCCTCTCTATACACACCGATGTGTGTGATTATATTAATAGTTATCACTAGGATGATGATATGATCACCTAGGAAACAAGCACCAAAGAGAGTACATGTCCAGGCTCTTGGGTGTCCCATTAGCATCTGAAACTCATACATTCCAGTTGAAATTCTGTATCTCTCTCCCCTCCTCCAATTTATTCTTACTCCAGTATTCCTAGTCTTAGCAAAAGCATCATCAATCACTGAAGACATCAATCTTTCTTCTCCCTCTTCTTCTACCTTCCTCCCTTCCCAAAGGGTCTCAAGCACTTTAAAAAAAAAAAAAAAATCCCTGAAATGCCTCTGGAATCATGGCCACTGTGTTAATTCTGGTTTTCATTGTCTCCTGAACAATTGGCAATTGAGTTTAATGAATCAGACCATGGGGTCTGCTCTTATCAACCTTCAATCTATGTTTCTTATGGCAAGCCAAATTACCATTGTAAAATAAAAAGCTGATGATGGTATAACACTTTCTGTGGCTCCCTATTGCCTAAATAAGGCAAAATTTTTCATCTGGTCTAGAAGACCTTTCTCATTTGATCTCAATCTACTTTCCAGTCTTCCCTCATCTCCACCCACCACCATGACCATAAAACTCAGGCTTTGGCCACTCCCAGAGTACTCACAATTCTCCACCCCAAACATGCTTTTTATACCTCTAAGCCTTTGTTTATGCTGTACTCTCTGCTTTTAAGTTCTACACCTGAATCCCCATTGTTTACCTGGTAACTTTCTTGTTAATCTGAAAGACAGCTCAAATACCACACTTCTGTCAAATTTTTTTTGATAATCCCCAAAGATTTAGTTGAATCTTCCTCTGTATTTTCATATTACAATTAAACTGTTATTATACCAATTATACAATTATATTATGATTTTTTTTACTAGGGAACACTTAAATTTTTTAAAATTTTTGATCAACAGATAATAATCATGTATATTTATGGGTAATTAGAGAACTCTTTGATAGGTTAGAATGTATCCTCCTTGGATCCCCAGGTCCTAATGCAATTTCTGGCATTATACGGATTCAAGTGTTTGTGAATCAAACTAAATTGTCTTATTTTCCCCTAGTGATAATAAATGTGAGTTATTTTCATGTATAATCTCCTTACATAGACTTCCAGCTATCAGAAAAATAGATTGGTTCTCAAACAATATACCATAGCACAAAGGTGTACTGCTAAATATGAAAAATGTTAATTACTTTAAAATTACATAAAGTACACAAGAGCACTGTTTTCATATCTGTCAAGCAGCAGATACAACTAAGCATAGGATGGAGTGAACTTGGTGCAGATAGACCTCAAAAAGAATGAGGTAATGTAAAGCCAGTGACCAAAAAAAGTGCTTCTTTAAAAATTTTTTTTATAACCTGCAAGACCTTTGCCTAGGAGCGTATATAGAAGAGGATACAGTCTTGACAAGAGGCAGTTCTACTTAAAAGATGAGTCAATGTTAAGGGCAACCGAGTGGATAAAATGGTAACTGTGTGTTTAATTTCACTGAGAGATGTGTGAACTTGTTAGATAGTAGGAATGATCAGGTAATTACTGCTGACTTAATCTTGGCCTTTTAGCATCTCCAACTCTGTGGCCAAAACTTCCAGTATTCGAAAGTGTGCCCAAAAGGCAGAGAAGCAGTTGAGGCAGAATTGTGGAACAGAGGTTTGAAATAGGACATCCTGGGTTTAAATCCCAGCTCTCAACTTACTGTTACAGAAGTAAGGGTCTGAAAAAGGGCAAAATGTTTTATAAGTTGTCTCTTTAAAACCCCTCACCCTTTTTGAGGAATTAAAACCTGCATTCCTGCCCAGAGCCAGTAATCAGAGGGGCAGAGGAGTGTTCTCTGTTTTTTGTTTTCTAGTATCTTAAACCACAGGAGATGGCTCAACAGAATTATCCAGACAGATCTTCACCAGAGATGCTTGCTATAGTTAAAAAGCAGTAGCCCAAAGCTGAAAACCCCCTTTAAAAACCCTATATTTCTGCTTAATGGGGGGATGGTGATTCTTTAAGATGAGAGTCTGTCATCCTCCTCATTTGCCAGTAAATTAATAAACTTCTCTTTCCTTTTCCTCAAACCACTTGTCCTCCTTCTTCATTTGGCCTCGGGGACAAGTACTGAATTTTCAGTAACATTACTACCTCTGCTGACCTTTGGCTAATCACTTTAACGTTGAGTAACCTAAGATCACTCTGCTCTAAGATGGGACACCACCTACTTCATAAGGTTGTAAGACTTAAACAAGCTGAAAACAGTGCCAGGCTTAGAGTAAGCCCTTATTAAATGTTGTCCACTGTTATTTGTTGACATCACTGATGTATTATTACTATGGCTCATAGTGAGACTAAAATGCTAACTTCCTTTTATCAGCCTTTCTTGTCACAGCCGTGACATTCTAAAACTGATAGTTTAACTTGTATAGCTTTTGTTCCTGTACTTCTGTGAAAATTCACTATATGGCTCAAAGAAAAAGAATAGCAACCTAAATGCAGCTGTTATTAATATTTTTCCTCTCTCTTTAATTATCCACAAAATCCCGCTATTGTCCTTTTCCTGTCTAGGATGAGAAATAATTCATTTGCTGGGAAAATCAAGTCTAAGTGTCTCTGGCAAATAAGTACTCCTACAGAAATCTGATGTGATCAGAAAAATAAAATAAGTATAAAATTTACTTGGCTGGTAAAGTGAAGTTTAGTTGGGGAAATCTGATAAAACTTGCAAAACAGCACCTGGCAAAGCAGACAAAAGATCAATACCCAGAGTAAGAAAATGACAACTCTATCACAGACACTTGCAAATCGAGAGTAATTAGGGCAAAGTTCAGGTGGATGAGACAAACTCAGGATAGATAAGGACACAGGAGGAAGTTAACTTTTATCTGATCAAAGTTAAATAAGATAATGGCCATAGATATTTATTCTGTGTATGCGTGTGGATCTCCATGGTACATCTAGGCATGGCTTCAGCAACCAGACACTTGTGTAATTTGGCTCTTGGGAAGTAAATAGTAAAGACTCAAGACATAATTGTTTTATCCAATCATCAGAGTTTGACAGTTGCATATGGCAGGTATTAACACCTCTCTGTTGGGGATACTGGATAATTAGTGTTTTCAACAATGTTTTGAGCTGCTGAAAGCTAGAAGCAAATATAGGGGTGATGTGTCATGATTATCAGACAAAACTATTATTCATTTTCCTTGTAATCAAACATATCAGGCCTTGAGGCCCAGAGCTTCCTTCTAAAGTACCTATTTAAGAATGAATTGATATTCCTCACCCAAATGAAAGCTTTCAGACAATGGGATTCTTCCCTAAATTCAACCTGAAAATAATATGTTCCAAAATACCTAATCCCCTATAAACACATTAAGGTCTGGTTTTGCACCCAGCATCAATGACCTCCTTGTTGCTAAATCCATTTGGACATGGTTGTTGACCACTTCCCTCTGTCTTTAGCCATTCTTTTATTGTTGTTGTTTATGTGTTTCTATTTAGTTAGCAGGATCATGGATGGATCTTTGCCTTAAATTTTCTAAAATTTAATCATTCTCTTTTTGTGGCCACCACGATATTACATTTTTCTGAGTTTTGTTGTCTGCTTTGTGGTTTCTTCCTTTTCTACCCATCCCTCTGGTTGGTTCCTTTTCTAGGCTCTGTCTGTTTTTTGGGATTCTCTGTTCCTGAGCAATGTCATCCATTACTGTGGTCCTATTATTGAAACTGCAAGGGGATTTCTGGCTAGGTTCAATTGTTCCTTGCACAAAGATTCAATTACTGAGACAATGAGGATTGCCAAGGAAGAAAGGAAATTTTTTGACAGAAAGGGAGAAGCAGACTCAAATCCCTCTCTCCACATGGGTTTTATGGATGGGCCATGTGCCTTGGGTTGCAGGAAGGTCCCAGGGGATGTTGAGTCTTGGCTTGGGATGTTTGCCCTGGGGCATTCAGAGTCTCAACTCCTTTGTCGTGCAGAAAATCCACCATTTCTGGAAAACAACTCAAAGGTCAAGTAGTTAGTTAAGGGAGAAGGTTACAAAAAAAAACATAGAGGGGTCATTGAAATTTATTCATGGAGCTGATTACAGTCCTATGTGAGAAACACTGGGTGCTACAAGAATTCAGAATAGGACCTGGTCATTACAGAGCGTGTCATTGAATAGGTGGCATTTGAGTTGATTTTTTAAGGATATGGGCAAAAGGGGACTTTATAAAGTTTCTGGTATAAAATTGAAGTTATGTTTGTGTAAAATTATATCTCTATTTTATTATCTATTCCATCTTGTTCTTTGTAAAAGAAATATTTTCCTCTAAAGAAATTTGTTACTTTTTATTCTAGTGCCTCAAATATAAATGAATTCCACCTTAAAGAGTTACAGAAGAAAAACCTGGTAGGCCCATTCCTTACTTCAAAATGTGCTCATTTAAATTCAATAAGGTATCAAGCTGAAAAGTTATGTGATTTCCTTAGTATTTCAATCTTTCAAACAAGAATCTTTGTGATTGCAGAGTAGACTCTTCCATTTGGAAAGAAAAGGGCACTTTTAATTGCATTTCTTATAATCAAAAGAGTTGTTGAAAAAGAAAATTACACAACTTTTAAAATAGACAAGTTTAACTTTATAAACACAATTTTCAAGATTAGTGCCAGAAAAGTCGGCTTTGAAGGGATATGGATTCTGATAGATCACCCAAAGGATACACGAGATGCCACATCTGGATGACTCTGCAATTTTATTGTACATTTTTATATTTATAAAGTGCTTTAAAGTAAGTCTTCCTGACAAGCTTGTAAGCCAGGTAATCATTATCTCAATCTTTCAAAAGATGAAACAGAAACAGAGATCAGCAGAGCTAACTGCCCTCTTCCAGTAGAAAATGGTAAATGGTAACAGATTATAAATCACCAAGCCTGAAATTCTATTTTGCTGTAGGAGCTGAAGTCCAGGTCTACCCACTGGATAAGCACTTCTCAGAATTTGCCAAATTTGAACAAAGCAGTGCACAATTGTGACAGTTCATCCACATAATTCAAGTCAGAATTTCCCTATGACCCTAGAATCTCAAAAACAAAGCAGCCTGAATTATTTAACAAACTCATAAGATTATGTTTAGCTACTGAGCTGGGCCACCAAGATGTTAGTGTCCCATGGGAAAGGGAAGAGCTTTGAATTCACATTTGATTGAGCTGAGATAAAGTAATGAGAGTGATTGGGATTTTGCTTAAGTAAAAATGTTGCATTTTAACTTAATTTTTATGGATTTTCCCATGTCTTCATTTAGAGGGGGAGAGAGAGAAAAGGAGAGATTTTCACTAAATACACGGGCAAGTTAGAAATGTTTCTTATGTCTTCAATTTGGATAATCCTCTTCACTGAAGAAGCATTTTTATTTTATTCCTGGCTGCCCTTAGAGTGCAGGGAAGCCTCTTTCTGTAAATACAATCTGAATTTCATTTATTAAAATAAGTGACTCCCAAGGACTCTTCCTCAGAGTTCTGAAGCCTTCCACACTGGCCCAGCTGCAGAGGCCCAGAGAACAAAGGGCACTAGCCAGGGTTCCGGGTGCTACTCAATGACAGTACCAATTAACGAGAAACAGAACAGCTGTTTTTCCTCTTCAGTCTCTCCCCCACCAAAACATACCCAGACCTGAGCGAGCAGAGCAATGCCACAGGCAAATGACTCAGTGGGACTCTTGACTGTTTGCAAAGGTCCTCTGAAGCATCCCAGGTCAAACAGGCTGAAGTCGAGGGCCCGCCCACTGTGGGCCCTGACTCACAGCGGAGAGGCCTTAAGGCATGTTGCCTGTGCAGTCTGGTATCAGGAGACCTATGACCTAGATCTGGGGAGGCATTTGCTTGGTGGTGGTGATGTTTGCTTTTCAATTCCTAAGCTTTTGTTTTTTTTTTTCCCCCTTCGGTTGCTGTTTCTTTGTTTTATGATTGTATAATAAGCTCTCAATATTAAACTTTTGGAAAGAACAGAAAGTTTTTTAAAACAGGAGGAAAACAATCATCATAATCCCATCCGGAAGCAACAGTTGTTAACCCTTCTGTCATTTCTTTTAGATCAGGGTTTCTCAGCCTCAACACGACTGACATTTTAGACTGTTTGATATTGTGCAGGGCTGTCCTGTGCATTGTAGGATGTTCAACAGCATCTCTGGCTTCTACCTACTGGATGCCAGGAGCATTTCACTCCCCATCCCCAATTGCAACAACAGAAATCTCTCCAGACATTGTCAAATGTCCCCTGGGAGGTAAAAATGCCCTGCTTGAGGGAGGACAACCTCACTGTTTTAGAGAGTATGTTTTTGGCGAGGCGGAGTGTCTATTTGGAATTTACATATTGGAAATGTTTAGGAAGTTCCTTAAAGATAACTCAGTTCAAGATTTCATGGCACAAGTAAGAAGGTTTTAGGACAAACGAGGAAAAAAGAAAAAAAAAAAAAGTAAGAAGGTTCACAGAAAAGTGACTTGCGGAAGATCACCCAGTGCATTAGCGGTCAGATCAGCCTAGCTTCCGATCTATTGATTTTTCTACTCTTCTCTTTGTAATTCTTATAATTCATACTTGATTGCCACATATGTCGGTCACAATCACAACTGTCTTTGTCTCTGGATCTTGAATTTCAATGGAGTATCATCCCCTGTATGAAGTGTGAGTCTTTCCTGCTCTCTATGCTTGTCCTTAGCCGATAATCACTGGCCACACAGTAAAAGTTTCTTTTACTAAAAGGAAATCTGGTTTTCTTAATTTACAGTCCTTCTACTTAGGAGAACTCAAGAAATTCCTAAAAGTTCTTGTGTTTCAGAACTACTGTCTCTCTTTTCTTCTGCTCCTTGTTATTTTTCTGTCTTCAGTGGGCAATAACCCAGTGATTTAGAGTACCTTTTTCTTCACACTTTGTTCTGATCCTTTAATCCAAATACCAACCCTAAATTTGTCCTCATCATCTCTCCCAGAAAGCCTTTGCTTCTATTCAAATTCAAACTCTCATCATCTTTCATCTGGACTGAGGGAATAGTCATCTCTTGCTTCTGCTCTGGTTGTTCTACAATTTATAATCCATTCTTCCCAGAGTTCTTATCTTTTTAAAATGTAAATCAGACCACGTCACTCCATGGCTGAAAATCCTCCCATGGCTTTCCACTGCATGTAAAATACAAATTCCTTGCCAAAGCCTTCAAAGCCTTATGTCTTTTTTTTTAGAGACAGGGGTCTCACTGTATTGTCCAGGCTAGTCTTGAACTCCTGGCCTCAAACAATCCTCCCACCTCAGTCCCTCAAAGTGCTGGGATTATAGGCATAAGCCACTACATCTAGCCAGGCCTTATGTCCTAAAAGTCCCCTCCACCTTTTGCTCCATCAAACTGGCCTTATGGTTATTCTCAGACATTCCAAACTCTGCACATCTCAGGGTTTTGCATTTGTCCTTTCCTCTGCATGAAATGTTCTTGCTCTATGTCCCTGTGACTGGCTCCTTCCTATCATTTAGGTTTCATCTCAAAAGTCAGTTCTGCAGAGAAGATTCCATCTCATTAGTGTAATCAGTCCTGCCTGCACGTGAGTCACTGGATTGTATCACCCAGTTTCATGGTCTTCATGGTATTTATTGTTATCTCAATCTATATGATCCTATTTATTAGATTACTTTTTGTTATCTTTCTTTCCCCTGTCTTCCACTGGAACATGTCTATTTTCTTCATTGTTGGTGTCTACAAAATATTTTTGGATGAATGAATGAATGAATGAAAACCCCACAGAATGATTCTGCAAATAGAATTAAGGATCCTTGGCATCCCTCCCTAAAAACATCACCCCTCTTCCACTGACCTACTTTCCACCCCCTGCCCCATCTTTATGGTACTACATAGTATAGCAGGCAGAGTCATACCCAAAGTACAGAAGAGTTCATTTGGCAACATTGATTTAATAATTCATGCCCCATCTGACGATGAGTCATTTAGATTTCATACAATTTCCCAATTTTGTGCCACTAATAGTCCTGCTTTTTTTTTTTTAGCCTTAGTCACAGATTCATTTACCTGAGTAACATCATCTAATAGTCAAGCCCACAGCCAAAAGAACCCAAGGAAGCAGTTACTAAGAGGACTCCATTTATTTGCATGGGATTACTCTTACCATCCACATCATCCAGATGTCGTGAGAACAAATGAGATAATATCTGTGAGTGTTTTAATGTTATTAAGAAACATTCATACACACAACAAATGAAGCTTTGATTTACTGGCATTTCAATGTGTTGTCTATATGCCTTTTACTGGCAATTATGGTAAGAAGGGTCAACCTTGGTGCATTTCTCATAAGTCAAGGAAAATTCAGTTGCTTAAAACATTTATCCAAAGACTCCAACTCAGAATTCAAGAATATTTAGGAATAGAGGAGCTGAGTAAATTTCAGGACTTTTCTACATTCTTTGCTCTCCGGAGACTTTATCTGTCCACATATAACATGGAATGTTAGAGAGCAGGAAAGTCCCTTATAAATCACCTAATACGGCCTCTTTATTCTACAGATGAGAAAGCAACACCCACAAAGTCACATACCAGAGTCCTTCAAGACTGAGAGTGATTGACGCCAGCTGTCCCCACTGTCACTGCAGGGACTATTCTGTCTTGTCCCACTGCTCCCTGTGTGCTGTTATTCTATTACGTCCGTCAAACTTCCAAAGATCAGGATGGAAACCAGGAAGGGACAGTGAAATGCTAAGATCAAGATCTCACTAAGAAAAAACACATAATTTTGTCCAAATATTTCAACTTTGGTCTTTTGATGAGAAATAACCACTCTTGTTGAAAGCATGCAAGTATGCATCTGGAAAGAATTCAGGTCAACATGGTCAACTTTTTAAAACCTTGGCTAACTTGGACACTAGCCCTCTGGAATGTTCAGCAAGCTGGAACAACACTGGACTCAGAAGTAGCCTGGGGCAAAAATTTAAAAAAAAAATTTTTTTTAACTGGGAAAGTATTTTTGGTAATAAAGAGTTGCCCTTAATTATTCAGCAATAAATGGTCACAGTTAAGAAAAGTGAAAGACCAGACAAAAATAATACCCAGTACAATGGATCAATCAGTTCTCGTGTTTCAAAAAAAAAAAAAAAATAGGTACCAATGCTTATAAAATATAAAGACTTTAAAGAATCTAAAGTCAAGAATGTAATACAGGCGGGGTGACTCATGCCTGTAATCCCAGCACTTTGGGAGTCTGAGATAGGAAGATCACTTGAGGCCAGGAGTTCAAGACCAGTCTGAGCAACATAGCAAGACCCCTCTCTACAAATAATAGAAAAATTAGCTAGGCGTGGTGGTATGCACCTGTAATCCCAGCTGCTTGGGAGGATGAGGCAGGAGGATCACCTGAGCCTGGGAGTTTTAGGTTGCAATGAGCTGTGACGATGCCACTGCACTCCAGCCTGGGTGACAAAATGACACCTTGTCTCAAAAAAAAAAAAAAACAAACTTGTAAGGACTAATAATATATGTACTCTAACACCCTCAAGATATAATAAATACATAAATAAAGTCAAGAATGTGCATGCTGTGTATCATGAAAAAATATTAAGTTAGGTGCTTTCTGCCCTGTTCGAGAAAATAGAGCAATTGTAAATGAATTTTTTAAAGGATTTCCATTTATAAAAGCTAAAAGGAATACTCAGGCATAAAATTCAGTTGGTTTGAAAACTGAAAGTGTTTTCAGATATCTGTAGGCATACACCAGTACTCAGATGCTTTCGACACAAATGCATTGAAAAGATAAATTGAGAAAGGAGAAATTGAGATGGCTCCATATAGAACCGGTGGCATGATTTTTAATCATATGTGTCTAGGACCCCAGACATTCAATTACCTTTAAGACGAAATTCTAGATGATAGTAGCCTTAGTAGTTTCTATACATTGAATTGTCTACTTCTCATCTGTTAATACTGGAGAGATAAATTTAAAATAAGCCTTTAAAATGTCCAAGCTGGGAGAAAAAATATATCAGGGAAAGTACAGGCAAGCTCTGATAAAATATGAGCACCCTGCTGCAATGTAATTCTACTTTCTCTTCTATTTCATGCTTGGCTTTATTCCTTTTTTGTCCTTCCAAAATCTAACAGTAGAGAAGAATAGAGAATCTATAACTAGATTATTTTGCAAAGAAATAGATCTGTTTTTAAATAGAATCAAAATTAAGGGAGATATTTAACTCTACATCCAGCTTTCTTCATCTTGGGATGGTTAAAATGGCAAAAAAAAAAAAAAAGAAAAAATAGTATGGCAACTGATATGTGAATATATTTTGTATCTTTGAACTTTATACTTATATTTTAAAATATACAGAATTGAACCCTAAAAAAGCACATTCTATGTGCTGTATATGTACCTATGGCTGGAGCGGTGCATTGTCTTTAGAAAGGTTAAAGGCACTAATAAATTTGACAAAAATCAGTCTGCTTTTTATTATTACTATGCACTGGCAATTCTAAACAATGTCAGTGATAAAATACACCTCCCTGAAAAATATATTTTGTTGTTTTAAGTTCTAAGCAATTGCTATAGTTACTGTTGAATTTTAATAATATATATGTAAACTATAAAATTGGTACATTTCATTACTTATCCTTTAATACACACTGTATTCTACATGGGAGTTACATTTAAGACCTCCCAACTATGAAATCAGTTCCCAATACATGCAGACTCAGCACTATGGTCTGAAAGTTTGTATACCCCAAAATTCATATGTTGAAACCTTAAATCTGCAATGTGATGATATTTGGAGGTGGGGCCTTTGGAAAGTAATTAGATCATGAAGGTGGAACCCTCATAAATGGGATTAATGCCCTTATAAGGAGAGATATGAGAGAATGATCCACTTTCTTCTCTCTCCCACATAAGGACACAATAAAGAGATGGTCATCTGCAAACCAAAAGGAGAACCCTCAGCAGACACCATCCCTATAGGCACCTTGATCTTGGCCTTCCAGCTTCCAGAATTGTGAGAAATAAATGTTTGTTATTTAATCATTCCAGTCTATTATATTGTGGTATAGCAGCCCAAATGGACTAATACACTCAGCTACACACATTTGTTTCTATTAATAGATTAGTGTCATGAGAGTGCAGAATAATTTGTGTTCATTTCAGGCTCTGATCATGTCTCCAAGTCCTTGGTTCTTTTTCAGAACACTTGGTCTTCCTGATGTTCGATACCCTGATCAAATGGAAAGTGCTCAGTTATGTTCATATTGAGGACAGAAAATTTGAAAGAAAGGAGTCATTCCTGAGTTTCTTTTCTGCTTGTAGAATGACTTCTGAACTCCCTTGACAGTCACAACCCGACTGGATAGTGTCAGTGACGTACTGGACATAAACCTCATGGTGTTCAAGGATATGACAATGCTGAAACTATAACCAATACTCACTGTGGCACTTGAGTAAAAGTCAAGTTTCAAAAGAAATTGATCCCAAGTACTTATTTGTACAAATTGATCTCCAAACTTTTGCAAGTGGTTCTTTGTGTACAAGTTTTTTGTTTTTTGGAATTTGGAAAAACTTATTCCTTCTTTTTATCAATTTTGAAAAGATTCATAGATGGAAAATGCTGCAGATTGTAAATATAACAACGAAAAGGCTTTTCCAGAGACAATGGAGTGCTCATTTTGAAGCTGCACACGCAGTAAAGACAAATTTTAAAAAGTTAATCTCAACCTTTGAAGTACTATACTATCCAAAAGAAAACATAGACAAGAGGAAATCTGTAGATTTTGCTCTGTACTTAGGCTGTTTTTCTTTTCTGAGTTAGCTTTTGTCCTTGAGTAA
>NW_012141191.1:600069-616179 GCF_000956105.1 Propithecus coquereli
TGTTTTCATTTTACACATTAGAAAGCTGAGGCCAGAAGAGTCAAGATGACTTGTTTAATGAGTTGGTGCCTGGATCAGAAGTCATCGTCTAGGTCAGATTCTTTGGCTCTAGTACCCCAAATACCTCATCCAAGTTTTTTCTTTTTTTTAGACTCCTTTCCCTTTACACCCTATTACAGTTTTTCCGTTATGTCTGCTAATAGATCCTATGACCTCACTTCCTCCTAAGGGCATAGACAGTGATGCCAAGAAGGTTCTTCCTTCTTTCAGAGCCTTCAGGCTAGTCATACCCTGTTCCTGAGAAGAACATGGAATGCTGTCAATACGGAAATTGTCATCCATCAAGCTTTCTCTTCTAAAGTCAATACCCCCCAAACCACCCTGGAAGGCTTCTGGGTTCTTTAAGAGAATTTTAGTTATTTAAACAGTTCATTCAGGGAAATACATATTCAGTGTCCACTGTTCCGTAGGCCATGAATGATTCAAAAGGATGATATTTGATTCTTGGCACCAAGAAGTCTTAACTTTTGTTGGAGAAATTAAGATACAGATGTGTGGACTGATTAAGTGACAATGCTACTTTATGTAAAGATTTGGCATGAAAATGGGTGGCTTGCACAATAAAGACCATGACATTTCAGAAAAAGTAACCACTTATGTGGGTGAGAGAAATCAAAGATTGTGGAACTAGAGATGGAAATTGAAGAAAAATTTGGCTTTGAAAAGGGAAAAAGGAGGGCAGATTTAAATTTGAATCAAGAGAAACCATTTCAGTTCAGGGCCTGGCCAAGTTCAAAACAGGGTCAGGAGTTTTAATGAAGATCAGCAGTGTTCATGGCTAGATTTAACAGAGGCAGAACAGCCAAGATGAGAACAATAATAGCTAATCATTATACTTGTATTAACTCACTGAAGCATTACAACGACCCCATAAGGAGGTACTATCCTAGCTCTATTTTACATGTAAGAAAATCCAGGCATAGAATGGTTTTTTAACTTGCCTTAGTCGCCCAGTCGGCACACATAGTGCTGAGTTTCAAGTTCAGCTGTAGAGTCTGTGCTCTTAACCACTATAACATGTGGCCTCTCACATGAGCCCTAGTGGTCTGTAACAGCCAAAGGGAAGGGCACCAAAATGACCATGACAAAGTTCTGGGAATAATGACTAGGGACAAAAATAAATGACTAGCAACAAGGCACTGCAGAGACAGAGTCAGATTGCAAAGACAAGCAGGCTTAAGAGCCAACTTCAAAACAGTTTAAGGATGAAGATAAACATGGAGAACAGGTTCTGGAAAGGCATAGCATCTGGCTTGGAGGAGGGGTAGGATTAAAAGAAAAAAATAAAAAAGTCATAGGACGTGGAAAGCCAAAGATGAGCTTCCCTGAGGCAGATTCCTGGCAGAAAGCTGGTCTAGCTGCCCCTGATTTCACTACCCATGTGGCTACCTGTGCCCTTGCATCTTAAAGAAGTCATGCCAGCCTCCAATGGGAGAATAAAATAGAATAAAATTTGATAGTACAGGTAGAGCATGAACTGCTTAGAGCACACCAAGAACCCATCTTCCTAACCCCCATTTTCTGGGGAAAAGGTCAGTGTTCGAAAATAACAAGACATAAGGCCCACTAGATATGTCAGATCATGAAACACTGAAATTCGGGATGAGTGGCTGGAATTTAATCTTGGAGGTAATATGGAGCCACTGAAAGTTCTTGAGGAGGAAGTAAGGGAACAAAATTGGCATATCTTGTATCCTCACCTGACTGGGGTTTCCACGTTAGATTAGAGGGGAAAAGCAAGGCAATAAGAGGTTAAGTTTAAATGCAACCAGGGCAGGAAGTCATGTAACTCTGGATCAAGGGGATTTGAGAAAGCAGTTAAAACAATGATAGAAATATGAGTTTCCAGGAGAAATCCAAACTTTCAAGGATGACTTACAAAAACTCTGGGAGAGTTTCTTCCAGCAGTGTTAGTAGTTTAGAAGGCCTGGGGTACTTTTGAAGCACACTCAAAACCATGCTGAAAAGATGAGTCCCTTGGAACAGAGGTGAACCGTGTAATTTTAGGTAGATTCATAGTTTCCCCTGAAAACATTCTTTCATCCATGATAAATATAGCTTTAAGCAGCACCCCACATGATTCATGTGGCTGTAACACACCCAACTAGTTGTTTTTTTTTTCCTAAAAGACCCATGAATCAACTGCCTTTGTCTAAGAATTGGGACAATTTGTGAGGATCAGCTTAACAGATAATAGATACACTTGAAACAAGAGTAGTGACAATGAAAATAAACTATTTCTACTCGTATTAAAAAAATTAATGATCTTGGAATCCTCTCAATCTTTATAGCAGGCTGCCAACTCTATTATTGGTCTTTGGTCTTTTTTATTTCTTAACCACTATTTGTAGGGATTTTTTTTTTTTAACATTTAGAGTAAAAACCTAAAAGTAGCTTCAAAAACAATCTCTACAATCTTGTGACTTCAGTTCTCAATTTCTTCATCAGTAGAGTAAGGAAGTTAAACTGCACCTCTCATGGGAACTAAATATATACGATTCCATTAACCTTTCCATAAATATTTTTTGGGATGATGGTCTTTGAAATATCTTGGATTTTTCTATATATGACAAAATAATATATAGACTCAGATATTAAACACAAATTTAAGAAGTTACATAATCTACATCTATATTAGCTTTTTATCAATCAATCATGATTTCTTCATGGATACAATTGAAAACATTTTCCAGAATGTTCATAAATATAATAAATCATATCAAAGACTTTCTTTGGTGGAGCCCTTTTAGAATGTTTGTTCAGCACCTTCCTCCACATTTCCCACCACCTTTTCTGTGAATAGCTGTCCATCCACATGATTAAGGGATGGATCCTAATTTCCCAATTCTGTTTCATGGCCCCACCTCATGACTAAAGTAGGCTGGGCCAAAGAAGGCATCTCACTTCAGAATTTGGAATTGGAAAAGAGAGACAATAAGACACAGCTGGCTGTCTCTTTCCAGGTAATTAGAGGTGAAACATAAAATGTTGGGAAATTTCAGCAATTGTATTTTTCCATTTGTACATGGAAAAGTAGAAAAAGCTAGTCCACAGAGAGAGAAAAACACATGAAACCAGATGCACAAAGGAGTAGGGGTGTTTAAGTCTCTGGTCCAGTTTGTTCCTGAGCCTTAGCTGTTTCTTTGTCTTAGATTTTATGAGAGTGTCCTGTAACCTTATCATAAATTCTCTTTGTTTGTATAAACTATCTCAAATAGGTCTCTGGTCTGAGTTTGTCTCTCCATGACAAGCAGTGCAAAGCTGTGTGCATTGCATCTCCCGTAGACTCATCAGATTGGCTCAGTGTAAGCCACAACTCTGGTGGTTGCTGGGAGCACCTCTGGAAGAGTATGTTCAGGAGAAAACAAGGAAGGGAAGCGGCAGCCTTCGCTTAAAGCAGCATCGCACACCAGTGGATTGCCAGGCCATACCCTCTTCTCCTTCAATTTAACCCCTAGTTTCTTGAGCAGAGAAAAGTAAATTGTACTGGCTGCCTACAGATTCAGAGCCAGAGATCCCATTTTGGGTTTCTCAAGATCTCCCAGGCCTTTCTCAACGTATGCATTATGAGCTGTGAGAGTTCTCTGGATGGGTATACCCCACAACAAGGTGCTCAGTTTTCTATAAGCTCTTAAGCTGATCCTAGTGACTAACTCATGAGTATCCCCCCTCCAAGGCTAGGGAAGACTCAGGCCTTGCTATAGAATGTAGCTTCTTCCTTCCACAAAGCTTAGTACCTCCTTCTCCCCTACCCCCAACTCCCACATATATCCTAAGCCATCTCTTTATTGCAGATTAAGGGATGAACCAGTTTGTCACAATAATAGGATCCTCTACTCCAATTAGCCTGAGTCCACACTGGTGGGCTGACTCCTTCTTAGGAATCCAGAGCCTTTGGGTCATTAAAAATGATCTGCTTTGCCTCTCCCTTCTTAGGGAGAAGGAGAAAATTTAGTCTCATCAGCAAGCTCTAACAAGACTACATTAGCATTTTGTCTTGCTGAAAATTAATTTGAATCTACCCTAAGAAATTAAAATGCACTATTGCACTCTTTTTGAAGTCTCATCGTAGTCTGTGGTGTAAAATCCCCACAGCCCCCAATCAGCATGGCTTCTGAGAGTCTGCCTCATCCCACATCACCAGTTCTTTCACGGGGTCATGGCCATGGCCTCAGGATGACCTGGCTTTAACTCTGGTAAAGCATTTTTAATCAAAACTTCTGCTTCTAGTGCTGGAAGACTAGATAAGGTGAGCTAATCACCCCACAAGAGATGGCTAAGAAAGCTGGATGAAATTTTAAAAGATGAGAATCTTGGCAGCATCAAAGGATGACAGGATACTAATGAATTACCAGTCCCAGATATGGAATGGATGGGAATCCAGAGTGGGAAGCTTGATACTGGCCAATTTTTAAATTGGGGGTACTTTCCATTTGCAGAGAGGTGGCCAAGAGGCTGAACTGTAATTTTGGTACATTCACAGAACTGGGGGAAAAAAATCAGTGCTTACACCTAGGCAAGGTAGGAATTTAGTAAACCATCTTTCACTCTGGACTGATAGCTCAAAAGAGCTGCACCTTAGAAGTAATGGTAATAAAGAAGTAAACTATTCCTTTTATGAAGTATAAATATGCTGGGTGGCCTGGAAATCTGGAATATAGATTAACATCATCTGAGTTATTAGTGTCCTCAGGCATTTAACTAATTAAAAATCCTCTTTGGTGAGAAAAATATCATTCTCAGCTTCAAATTATTTGTGCACATTTTGTTTGGAAAATTATTTGTCCCCCAAAAATATATCTAGTACAGAATCAAAAGTAACCATGCATGTGTGAAGACTAGACACTGTGAATATAAACCACAAACAACAACAATAGACTCCAGAGGCTCTGGATACTGGAATTATTAGATAAAGATATAAATAACTGCACTTGCTATGTTTAAGGAGATAAAAGTCAAGCTTAAAAATTCCAGCAGAAAACAAATAGCAAATTGGATATCCTAGAACTGAAAACTTTAACACCTAAAATTAAGAATTCAATAAACAAACTTAATAGCATACTAAACATAGCTGAAAAAAGAATCGGTGAACTGGAAGATAGGTCACAAATATTATCCAGAACGAAACACAAAGACATTAAGAAGAAAAATACAAAAGAGAAAATAAGAGGCATAGGAAATACATTGAGAAGCTTTTATACACTTTTCACTGGAAATGCAGAAGAAAACAAATAGGTAATGGAGCAGAGAGACATGCTTTAAAAAAACAGCTGAAATTATTCTTGAACTGATGAAATACCATGTTTATCATCAGGCCCTGTTGCAGAAATATGCGCTGCAAGATGGTTTTTAAGAATCAAAGAAGAAATATCAGATGTGGGCAATCGTATATCCCAGCTGCATCCACTTACACACTCTCATTCCCATTTGTTTTTTAGTTGTTGGTCCACACAGGACCAACTGTCCTTGCTGTATCATTTATTTCCTAAAGCGAGGTCAACTCAGCTCTGTAGCTCTCTTCCATGACTATGTGGCTCTCAGCCACATAAAATATTCTGCTGCTCCCACATGTCCTGGGCTTTCCGGAAACTCAGTAGGGCTATCTCATGCCCACCTGTCAAACTACACTATAATGACATTTCCTTTGTTGCCACTTCATGGAGATCCTGTGGAAATTCTGGGTTCTGCCTTGCTCCCCAGACCTGATTTTCTGGGCCTCTCTGATCTTCACTACCAAAACCTATTGGTGAAGTGGGTGAATTCTAAATATCCTCTATCGTTAGAACTTGGGCAGAGCCCTTATTCCAGGATCCTAGTCTTCAATCTCTCCTTATTTTCTCCTTTCTCCTAAAAATTTTTATCTAGCTTCATGTGGGAAAAACTGGTTTGGTCTAATGATTTTTTTTCCTAAATTTTCTTTCTTATGTGCAGGTCAATGACTCTATTACCCAAAGGATGAATATTTGGTTCTTCTAAGTGTTTTACAGGGTCACTTTTTCCCAGAGGCAATAAATGCCATTGAATGAAACAGGATAAAGACAAAGAAACAAGAAAATCAGCCTGGAATCAAACTTGAATGGATGGCTCAAGATATTATTTTACAACATATAAAGCAAAAATTCTTACGTCTTAACTAATGTGTGTGCATGCACACACAAACACACACATATATATTCACGTGTTTCCTATATACGTATGTATATACACAGATCACAGACATCATTTATGTACACAGGTTTATCACGGTAGAATTTTTTTTTTTTTTTTTTTGAGACAGGCTCTTGCTATGTTGCCTAGGGTGGAATCCAGTGACTATTCACAGGCAAGATCATAACACACTACAACGTCGAACTCCTAGACTCAAGAAATCCTCCTGCCTCAGCCTCCTGAGTACCTGGGACTCTAGACATATGCCACCATGCCCAACTTGAATTTACTAGTCACAAAATTATGTGGATTTTTGTTCAATATGTAAATGTCTTCTAACTAACTTTTTGATGTTTGGACTCTCATTTTAACATTTTCTAAAATAGGCATATAATGATATAATTTTTGGCCTTTTCCAGTCTGCATGATTTTCACCAGTCCTTTCCTAGTTCAAAAAATAGTAGGGAGTGATTTTGCAATTACAGCCTTCCCTCGGTATCCTTGAAGGATTGGTTTCAGGACCTCCCTCAGATTCCAAACTCTGCAGATGCTCAAGTCTCTGGTATAAAATGGCACAGTATTTCCACATAACCTACGCACATCCTCCTGTATACCTTATCTCTACATCGTTATAGTACTTAATACAATGTGAAGATTATGGAAATAGTTGTTATCCTATATTGGTTAGGGAATAATAACAAAGAAAAACACCTGTACGTGTTCAGTATAAACACCATTTTTTCCCAAATGTTTTCGATCTGTGATTGATGGAATCCACGAATGTGGAACTCACAGTTCCAGAGGGCTGACTGTGCTTTCCTAATCCTGTGAGAAATCTATTGTGTGAATGTAATGAAGGTCATACTGCAGGCCCACCTACCTCAGAAACTCAGAAAATTTAGGTTGGACCCCCTGAAAGGAGTGGGGAGAAGGACATTGGGGCTGAGAGCCCAAGTCTTGGACCCTCAGACGCAGAACCTTCAAGAAGATAGACATCTTAGTCTGTTCAGGTTGCTATAGTAAAATACCATGAACTGGGTGGTTTACAAAAACCAGAAATTTATTTTTTACAGTTCTGGAGGATAGAAAGTCCAAGATCAAGGCACTGGCAGATTGGTACGTGGCAAGGAATGGTTCCTCACACGGCGCCGTCTCGCTGTGTCCTCCCCTGGTGGAAGGGGCCAGCCAGCTCTCGGGACTCTTTTATAAGGGCACTAATCACATTCATTGATGCTCCGTCTCTATGACCTAATTACTCCCAAAGGCCTCACCCCTAATAGTATCAGCTTGGGGGTTAGGATTTCAACATAGGAATTTTCAGAGGGACACAAACATTCAGACCATAGCAGAAGGGTTGCCCTAAGTTCTGGGGTGGGGAAAGGAGGAAGTACAACAAGAAAACAGGAATACTGAAGAACATGGGCTCCTCCTCAGCTCTCAGAGAACAGATGAAAGAACTATATGGAGGTGTAGGGACCACAGCACCATAGTTTGGGGTTTCACTGTGTCATCGCTGCTTAGTGACAGAGCCTGGGTCTAGCTGATAGAGATAGAACACACAGAAGAGAAGCCCCTTCTCACACTAGAAACGGCCTGGTGATTACAGCTTGGTAGCAGCGGCAACCAGAACAATAACAAGTTCTCTTACAACAAGCCAGGCACGAAACAAACGACAGCAGCCGTGGCAGCAGGGAAACAGAATCCGTGCTAGCATACAGGGAGCAGGCAGCGTCTGCAAAGGCACAGCAGTAGTGCTGGCAACCACAACACAGAGGCCGGCAACAGGAGGAGTGTGAGTCACCAAGTCACCCGGGTCTGCGGGAGGGCAGCAGAGGGAGGAGGGCAGAGGAAGGAGGCCTCTCTCCGGCTGGTAAACATCCCCAAATAAGCAGAGCCAAGCCAGAACACGCCAGAATATCAACCTGGGCCCCATCACAGAGCTGCTGCATCAGAATGTCCAGGGGTAGAAACCAGAAATTTGCATTTTAAATTAGTTCTTAAGGGGATTTTTAAGCAGTACTGCCCTGTAGATCTGAACTGGGAGCCTTGCCCTGGGCCTTGACTTTTAGAGCCCTCAAGGCCAGCCTTCTCGCAGCCACGCCCTTCAGGGTTAGGGTCCTAGGGGACAAGGGACCCCATGCTCACTTAGTACATAAGCACCCCCCACCCAGACCATGCATCTGGTCCCTAAGACCCTAGAATCTTGCCCAAATGACATTGAGAGACCAGTTCCCGGGCCTGAATGGACTTCCCACCCAGGCCTGTCCTGTAGGTGGACCAGGCCGCATGGTGTACACAACTCCAGGAGCAAGGGTTCGTCAAGAGGCAGCTGCTTGGTGGGCACAGAACTTGGACCTGCGTGTTGTGCTGACCACGTGTGCTTTCTGAGCCTGTCACACTGGGCAAGAGCAGGAAAAGAAGTGGTGCTTCCTCCCCGCCCTCAGCCTGCACTTGTCCCCCTGTGCACAGATTTTAGGGACATCTACTAGCCTAACTAGACATTTGCTCATTATTTGGGACTATTTTTTAAAAAAACTCATAAGGGTTTTGTTTAGTTTTGTTTGGTTTTGTCTTATTTTACTTTGTTTTTAAGTACCAGAAAGAGAAAGAAAAGCTCTTAGGGTTAAAATACCAATTATAAAGTAAATGAATCCTTGAGTTTAATTCTACTATCACTTTACAAGCTTTGCTTTTTCCCATGGCAGATGAAGCTTTGAGGAACAAGGCTTGCATGATTAAGTAGCATCTTAAAACTTTGAATTCATAGAGTTAATTTAAGTTTAAGTAGTATCCGTTGAGTGCTTTCTTTTCTGTGTCTCCCATTGTCCTAGACAGTGAGAGGATCAATATGCTATGAAGAGTATCCTCAGAGCAAGGCCATTGGACAATTTAAGTTTTACACATGAAATGCAAAAATAACAGCTGTGCAAGGGAGTATGTTATTTTAAGTGCTAAAATGAGAGCCCCACACAATGCAAACTGTGGTAGGAATTTGACAAATCTTCAACAAGATCCTCTCCTTCTGTCCTCGTATAGTCACCTTCATCTACAGGACACACACACACACTCCCCCTCACCGCCCCCAGACAAGGTCCTGGTACTTTTAAGATTCAGGCACGAGCAAAACTAGTGACTGACATTATGCAACAGCACTGTTGCAGTCTGCAGCCAAGGATGTTCTCTCCATGTGAGCAAGTGGAGAGACACAACAGCTCAAAATGTTTTTCTTTCTTTCAGTGATGATCCATCCACTGAACCTTGTCATCTATGACAAGCCCTGCATTTGTCAATCGCAGATGGCCTTTGGTAGGACGAGTCTTACCAGTGTTTCTTTCCGGGTGGAATGTTGAGTAATAAAATCTCAGAAGAGACTCAATCATTCACCCTGCTGTTAGAGTAAGACACTGGTGTTGCCCTAAACTTACCATAACACAAGCCTAAGGCATCTGAGTCAGTCCCTGCAACTGCCCTGGGGTAATGTAGTATCTGTTTCATGTTTTTGTCAATGAAGTGTGCTGTGTAAGACAAAGAGCATCAGAGGCAGGAAGCAGTGACAAGGAGGGAGCTGGGAAATTCCAGTTGCCCTCCTGTCCTACTTGTAAAGAATAGATATGACTCATTTTTAAGAAGCAAACAGATATTGCCTTGGCTAACAAAATCCTATGCGAAATTTAACCTAAGACCTTGTTTCCTTTTCTGAAAAAAATAAAGCAGATAAGTTATTATATTCAGACACCTGGACAGCATTGTTAAGTACTGGTATGAAAGAATAGGCATACCTATTTTTTTTGAATGTGCTATTTCTTATGTCCTTGAAGTCAGCCTTCTTCTGGAACATATCTATTTACAGAAAACAAACTCCACAAGAGAAACCTCCACAATCCAGGTTTCAACGACGCATATGTGTGCTGGTCTGCTACTTAGAGAGATGCAGGATTTTCAGGTCAGAACACTGATTAGTAAATCCTCATGTGTCCACCAAAACATAGGAGTCTGGAATCTGGGTTATAATCCTGGTTTACACTAAGTAGCTGTGTGGGCTCTGTTTCCCCAGCTCTGAAATCAAGAGGTTGGTCCCTTCGGGGTCCTCTTCCCTTTATTGTTTTATAATTCTAGGACTTAAAAAAATATATACCTATTTTCTTCCTCATATATCTACCATAAGAATAAGCACTTAGATGAGGTAGAAAATTTCTTTGTTATCAGTTTTCTTTCGTTGTAGGGGAAGAAGGCATGGCTGCGGTAATATTGGGTCAAGGGTGAGGTATAACATGTGACGGAATTAAAAACAATTCCTTACTTCATTTGGTGTTGTAGTGATCAAGAAGAGTACATCCTTGAGAAGTTTATCATGTATTATTACACTCTAGAAAAATGTTGTTCTATTATTAATAAGAAATATAAATATATTTAGCCAATAAACATTGGTCAAGAACCTTCAGGCATTGTGCTAAACATTAAAAAGACACCGATCCTGTTTTTCCAGGGCTGGCAGGAAGTCAAAGGGCTCAGATAAAACGATGCCAATATTTATCTTTTACCTTACTTTTCACCTTTTCAAAAAGTTTTAGGCTGAAGAAAGGAACAAATTGCTAAAGTTATTATTTTCTCTATTTACAAGTACCATGCATCTTTTTAAGTACTCTGTTCCAAACCTGGAAAAAAAAAGTATCTGAGATTCTACAACAGCTCAACTGATTTCAGTGCTAGGTGAAGAGATAAAAGATGCTACAGTTTATTAACTGCTGGGACCAAGTATAGTGGCAAGTATTTAATGGGTTCCCCAGCACTGACGAGTGAAAAATGGATGATGATAACCTCGCTGCAAAGGGTAATAGAAGACTGACCTCGGGCCATGAAAAATGTGCTCTGTAGACTGGAGGCTGCAACGTAGAGCCCGCTAGTTCCCCCTTCTCACTGTACGCTTCAGTAACAAGCACTTACCTGCCCTGAGTTCCTTTAATAGAATATGCTGTTTCAGGCCTCTGCATTTTCTCATCCCCTTCCTTGTCCTGGAACAAGTACAGTTGATCCTTGAACAACACGGGTTTGAACTGCATGGGTCCACTTATACGCAGATTTTTTTTTTCAATAAAAGCTACACCAAGTGTCCCGGCCTCTCCTGCCTCCCCTTCCACCTCCTTCCACCTCTTCCGCCTCTGCCACCCCTGAGACAGCAAGACCAACCCCTCCTCTCCCTCCTCCTCCTCAGCCTCCGCAACATAACGACAGCAAGGATGAAGAACTTTATGATGATCCACTTTCGCTTAATGCATAGGAAATGTATTTTCTCTTCCTTATGATTTCTTAATAACATTTTCTTTTCTCTAGCTTGTTTTATCGTAAGAATGCAGTATACAATACATATAACGTACAAAATATGTGTTAATGAACCGTTTATGTTATTGGTAAGGCTTCTGGTCAGCAGTAGCTGTTGGTAGTTAAGTTTTGGGGGAGTCAGAAGTTATACCTGGATTTTCCACTGTGCTGGGGTTGGCACCCCTACCCGCCGATTTGTTCCAGGGTCAACTGTAATACTCTATTACTCCTCATTCTTGCCCCCTCCTTCCTCCTCCTCATTGCTTCTCCCTTCTCTTCCCCACAGGCTAACTGCATCAGCTCCACCTCATTTCTTCCTGGAAGTCTTTCCTAATTTCCTTCTACCCCTCCAACGCCCCAGTCTTTGTGAGGGGCCCCATCCCTGCACTTCTGCCAACCGTATGTCACCATGGCATCGACATGGAGTATGACACATTTACCTTATGTCCTTTTATCTATTTCTTCCACTAGCCTAGTGGTTCTCAACTGGAGGCAGTTTGGTCCCTCAGGGAACATTTGGCAATATCGGCAGACATTTTTAATTATCACTTCTGGTGGGAGGGTGCCACTGGTATCTACTGGGCAGAAGCCAGGGATGTGCTAAACATCCTACAATGCACAAAACAAGCCGTCACAACAAAGGATTATCAGGCCCAAATGCCAGTAGTGCCGAGGTTGAGAAACTGCACTAGACTGAATTCCTTTAAAGCAGGACCTATTCAGCCCTGTTCCACCAGCTCCAAGCACAGTGCTCCGTAGGAATCCAAACAACTTTTAAATTAAATTAAATTAAACTTGAAAATCTAATTGAAGAAAATCTTACTACAACTCTATGATATAAGTAATAAGCAATTTGAGCACGTACAGCAATTCAAAGGAAAATCAACATTCAGAGGTAAAGGTAGGTTACACCCCTCAATCTTTCCCTGACACTTCCTCCTATCTAGCTGTCTCTATACCTCTTCCCTTTTCTCTTTATCTTGTACTTGTGTGCTCTCTTCCCCATTTTACTGTCATGTCTGTTTGAATTCCGCTCTAAAGTGGGAATTTGAACATGGTGCCATAAATTGCCCCACATTTGTTTATTTTCGGCACCCATTCCACCTAATTTTACCATTTATATAAATCAATTACTGGGTGACATGCTGTGCACTGCAAGAAAAACAAAGATGAATAAGAAATTGGGCTTATCCTAACCGGGGGAGCAGAGGAATAGCAGACACATAGTTTCATTTCGTTAATGTGTTCAGGGAACGTTTCATAGAGAAGGCCTTTGATTTACATCTTCACAAGTGTTTCATAAAGACAATTGAACACACCACACATAGGTAATCATGTTATCTTTCCTTATCTGGCATCTGACCAGCTTACTTATATAAGTGTAGCCTTTAGAACAATGATTCTTAAGCTGTAGCTTAAGTGTCAACAAACTTGTTAAAACGCAGATTGCTGTGTTCCACCCTCATAGTTTCTGATTCAGCAGGCCTTGGACAGAACCAGAAAATCTGCATTTCTGACAAGTCCTCAGGTGCTGCTGGTGCTACTGCTGGTCTTCTGAGTGTATTCTGAAAACCTTTGCTTCAGGATAATCAGCCAGGTGACTCCTGGCCTGAGAAATGCACATCCTTCATTTGGCTAAAATGAAAAACTTCCAGTGTTCACAAAGAAAACTTGTGTGTTTCTGCAAGCAGGAGAGGAGAAGAAAATGCCGGTCTATTCCTATAACTAAGGAAGGGCTCAGTTTTCAAAGGTAAGTTAATTGTCGGACTCACTTCATTATACCAGTGTCCTTGGGGAACATAATTATTTATTGGAAATGTAACATAATTAACATAGCATTCTTGAAAAATCCTTAAAATTAGGAAAGAAAGATTGTATTTGTTGCTATGTTAAATCCAGGCCCTAACATCTTCAATTCCACTTCTCATGATCATAATACATATTTGAAATGCTGTTAACTTCTACTTTGATCATAGCTTTTGGCTTACTTGAATCCAATGCTTCTGTTTAATAATTTCTATATTATTTTCCTTTTCTTTTTTCTTTTTTTTTTTTTTCCCAATCAATCTTCTCTCTTTTCTACGTTCTATGTCTATGTCACTTTAGAATTTCATTTTGGCCTTCTAGACTCTTCCCTTCCTCCCCAACCCCTCACTGTAATGTCTTCAATGATTTCTCAAAATTCTCACAGCAGGTTAACCATTTTTGTGATTCTTAAAACTTTTAACATTTGATTCCAAATAAATGCCAAAAAAATATGATTCTTGTGAATATATTATGTACAATGTTAAATTCAAAACGTCTGACATGTTTCATGCTGTGTGCTATAGATATGCTAAGCTTAATTTCAGACAAAGCAAATAAAACACATGGAACTGCACGCATTTTGGGTACACAGCTTCTTTGTAACTGTTGCTTGTTAATGTTAGCAATTATAAGTTTACAAGTATGGTTTTCAAGTGATCACTGGACATACATATAGTACGTCTACTGGCAGAGCCACTCATACCTACTGAATATTTGGAAATGTACTCAAGTACACATAATAATGCCTCCTGCAGAAAGCATGGTATTGTCCTTTTCTGTATGCAAAGACAAGAATTAATTTCTTTACGCTTCTTTCACTACAGAATGTGGTAAAAGAAGGGGAAACTGAAGAAATATTTCTATTGAGAACATGAGCTAATAATGGGTAACTCTAAGAAGCCTGGACAGATATTTTCACTTTTGTTCTTTTTGTTTTGTTTTGTTTTTTATTCTTGTTCTTAAAGCCTACAACACCTGATATTCCCAGGTGGTCTCCCATCCAAGGTCCAGCCCTGCTTAGCTTCCAAGATGAGATGAGATCAGGTGCATTCTGGGTGGTATGACCATAGACTGGTTGGTCGGTTTTTGGAGGTTTTTTTGCCATTTGTAAAACAAAAGTGGCACATAAAATAATGTAATAAATTGTTTTCTTAGGTGACTCCTGGTAAAGGCAAAAGAAAAAAGAAAAAAAAAGAAATTGTTGGTGCCATTTGGCATCTTAAATTAATAAGCCTGAATACATAGTCGATTTCCTTTTTTCATCCCTTGCTCACTACAAACTTTTCAGAAGACCACTTCCCCTAAGTTACAATCAGAAAATTAGAGACTCATTTGCTTTATCGCAGATAGCTTGCATGCTGAGATGGCATTGTCTAAATGTGTCTGGTCCTTTCTGATTCTTACAACTCAAGAGTTCTAAATCCTGTCATCTCAGCTTACACCAGGGTTTCAGGGACACAGAAATTTGAAAGTGGGTGTTTGAAAGGCTCTCTGGATGCTGGCCTACTTTGCACAACTGAGGAGCTATTTTTCAAACCATTTCTCTAATATACATGTTAATATATTTTGGACTCTTTCCAGAGTTAATTCTGGCCAAAGGACATCAGAAGCACATCTGAGCTCTCACCATTCTAATAAAGAAAAGAATGTGGTACCAAGGCAGAGGTTGCCTCCTCAGCTCTTTTTGATCTATTCCAAAGTTTTACCCAAGAAATCTCCTTACATATTAGTGTTTATGTATCAATCACTATGTCTATAGAGTGATAACCATGTGTGAAGTTTTGCATGTATTATTCCATTCAACTCTTAAAAACACCTTATGAGATAGATGCTAATGTTATCCTCATTATGTGGATGAGGAAATAGAGGATTTTAGATGTTTAATACCTTACCCAAGGTCACAGAGTTAGCAGGTGATCAGGGGAGGATTTGAACCCACATCTGACACCAGTGTCAGAGCTCTGAGCCAGTAAGTTCAGGACCACTGTTCACCTTTTCTTACCTTTCTTTTCCTAACCCCCATTTACTTCTTTTTTTCTAAGTATTCTCAATAAAAGTGACTTTCAATTTGCTAATATGAAATTGGAATTCTGTGTCCTACAAAATTTTAAAAGATGATGTAGGTACAAAAGGAAGGAGGAAGATGAAAAAAACATGAACTCTGTCCCCAAATAATGACAGACTCTGAACACACATATTAAGCAACTGAAATCCACATATCTGAACAATAAAACCAGTGCTGTAGGTGTTAGATAAATGTTTGTTGAACTAAATATGGAACCAAATGAGTTCTAGAAGCATTAAGGGGGTCTAATTATGGATGTGAACAGCATTAGATGTGAAAAGAATCTGTTAAGGAAATGTGATATCTTATTTACCATCATGAACAGTAACTTCCCACACTACTTCCCATTATCTACAAGTTCCAAAGGTCTTGTGAAAACTGAATATTAAATAAAAGTGTCCAGCTTGAGAAAGCAGTTTATTACAGTGAGAACTGCTGTGATTCAATTAAATGTTTATTGAATGCCCACAATATGCAGGCACTGTACAATAGAAATTTTGAAGCCTTAATTTATTCACAATGTTGGCAAAAATTCCAGCACAGCTATTCAAACTGTGGTCAGTATAAAAACGGTAATCCATGCAACCACATTTTATAAGCTTATTTCTCTCTAAATCAGAAACATTCCGAATTAGAGCAGGAATTTGCAAATATAGGCTAATTTCCTTCAAGTACCCATTTATTTCTGCTATTTCGTCTTTTAAATTTAAAGC
>NW_012141191.1:619144-621711 GCF_000956105.1 Propithecus coquereli
CTAAAAATTATGCCCATTAAAAAGGACTGAATTTGAATTAGGTAGTCATTGAAAAATTAAATGGTGCGGAAGTCATGAAATCAAATGCATTTGGTTTTCTCTAGCAAAACACAATTCTCTTTTCGCTTACTTAGTAGATTTTAGTGACATAATATAATTATTACAGGAACCTCCTTTTTCAACGGACAGATCTGATTTGAGCAAGGTCCTTCCGCAACTGTGCCACATGTAAGCATTGACTGTGTTGCAACATACCCCATAAACTGAGGTTTTAAATTCAAGAGCTAATTTTAATCCTGGTTACATCAGTGAGATTTCATGGAAGACAAAAGTAGTTTGCTGACTTTTTATAAGTCAACAGAATAGAAATAGTAAAGTATGTACAGTTCTCAAATTAGAGAGAGGCTATTTACCCCTCTGCTTTCAATTCTCTGATCGTACAATGTAACAATAGCTCCTCTTTGGACAAAGTATTGGGATAAAGGTCAGATAATTCAGATGAACAAATGGGGAAAAAAGCACTAAAGCAATTTCCTAGCTAGTATATCTAAAATATTATTCATTATACAGTCTGAGTATCTACAATGATTGAATTTACTAAATCATTTATTTTGAGTGGTTCCACTTTGACATTACAGGTCAGATCAAAATGACACACAAGAGCAATAGAAGGCCAGTTGCCCAAAGTGCGTGTGTATTTATCTTCCTTCTCTAAATGTTCCTAAGTATTACTTGTGAGGGTACAACTGGTTGAAGTTTTGTTGTTTTTGTTTTTCTGAAGACAGAGTCTCACTCTGTCACCCCAGCCTAGAGTGCAGTGGCATCATCATAGCCCACAGCAACCTCAAACTCCTGGTCTCAAGCAATCCTCCTGCTTCAGCCTCCCGAGTAGTTGGAACTACAGGAATGTGCCAAGCTCAGTTAATTTTTCTATTTATAGTAGAGACAGCGTCTCACTCTTGCTCAGGCTGGTCTCAAACTCCTTAGTTCAAGGCATCCTCCTGCCTCACCTTCCCAGAGTGCTAGGATTATAGGCCTGAGCCACCCCATCTGGCCTTATTTGTTTGTTTGTTTTGACCTTCTCTGACCTGCAAAGGGTCACTTAAGGGAGGCTCTCAAGTAAAAAACATGAAAAGCAAGTATCTACTCATCCTGAGAGAAGAGCATCAGCCTTTGATTTTATTCCAATAACTGAGTGAATTAGCCCACATCCTGATAAGCAGAGGTTTTCCTTGGGATGAAGGTGGCCCAATTTGCAAAGAGATCCCAATCCCTGAATCCTGGGCAATATTCAAAGTGAAAAATTCTAATCATGGAAAATAAAGTAAGAACTCAGGGATGTGTTTGAGGATGGGTGATGTAGGACCCACACCAGTGCTGACACGTTTATGAGGGAGGACTGGTTTGAACAGACCAATGCTGGAATTTCCCCTAACCAACGCATCTTAGCAAAGGAATTGTACTTTGCAGCGTGAAAGCATGAACTAAAATGTGTTGTCCCCTTGGGACCCGACACCTGTCCTGGTAAAGGACCCAGACCTACCAGACCGTTGTAGTAGCAGGGTAGCATCTATCAGACTGTGCAGGACCAATCTTCACTCATAATACCAAGTAGCAGCAAGAAGCAATAGCAGTAGTACACCGATCAGCCCTAGCACCACCGTAGCCATCACCATCACCATCTTTGAACTGAGATTTTTACATTTTGTGGGGGAAGGGAGTCACAAGAAGAAATATTACAATTCTTGTTAGTATATCTTATGGTGACAAGAATGGCCAATCAAAATAATAAAACAAGATATGAATATCATTATACCCAAATTTTATGTATCAGGACCTACTGTTTATACAATTATTTCCATATAATCTGTAATTTTTCATCTTTTTTCCTTTTGTACAGGCCATTTGAATCATTTATATTAATATTAAACAAATAATTGCATTATTATCAGGGAAGAATTTATAAAGTTCTAAATACTAAGTTCTAAAGATGGGAAATGCTCATTTGCTAGAATTAACTTTTTAATACTTCTGAGTAAAAGTAATTAGCAATTGGCAAATCTGTAAAGAAAATTGACTTATTTTGATGAGAAAAAGTTTTTTGCTAAAAACGGGAGGCAATAGCAAAAGCATAGAGACAAATGGGCTTTATTAGTTGACATTCTATATTTTAAAAGCCTCTCTCTGACTCTACAGGCAAATATAAATTTGTAGTTATGCATAGGAAAGCTTAAGTACTTCACGCATAAGGCCAAGTGCTCAGATGGCCATGGTTAGTAAAAGAGGCACATTTACATTGCAATTCAGAATATAAATATCTGTCCAGATTAACTTTTTTTTTTCAAAATATTAAGGGAGTACAAATGTTTTTGCTAATAGATACCTATTGCGATGCTTAAGTTGGGGCTTTTAGTGTGCCTATCACCCGAATAGTGTTCATTGTACCAGATAGGTAAGTTTCTACCCGCTCCCCTCCATCCCTCCTCCCCGCTTCTTGATTTCCAACAACCTTTACATTTCTTTGTGCCCATGTGTGCCCATTGATTAGCTCCCAGTTATTAGAGAGT
>NW_012141191.1:622521-624853 GCF_000956105.1 Propithecus coquereli
CTAAAGGGCTAAGATGATGGCAAACTTTACAAAAGGTGATCATGCACCATGCAGTTGTCCGTAGGAGAAAGGGTGACAAAGGAGTGGGACAGAGGTGAGAAAAGAGGGTCCATCTATAGTGATGCCTGGTAGTGCTATTTTTTTTTTAAACTCATGAATCTAAATATGTCACTCTTTACTTAAAACACATCAATGGTTTCTCACCACCTACAACATAAAATCCAATTCCTTACCATAACTCTCAATGACCTGACGCTCACCTCTCCAAATCCATTCCCCAGCACTGTCCAAAAAGTTCCCTGAATTTTCGTCATACTAACTTTCTTGTGGTTCTCTGAATAGTCCATGGGAAAACCTGCAAGAACTTCCATCTGAAGTTGATTGTGAATAACAATCTGTTTTATGTTTCCTTACTTTTACTCAGAGATTTCCCTAAATGCAATGGCTTTTTTACCTAACCCACCTTCAAAACCCAAGCCTTCTTCGGAGAAGTTGTCCTGAATCACTCTCCCCAAAACTACGATGCACTCTTTCCTCTGTGTCACACAGAATTGCCATTATATTATTTATTTCATTCATTATCTATTTCTCTTTTAAGTTGGAGGATCCATCATGTCACAGTCTGTGTCTAGTTATCACTTTTTTTTCATTATTAGCAGGTAGAAGTAAGAAATCTTAGTTATCTTTCTATCTTAGGCCCTAGCACATTTCAGGCATATAGTAGATGTTTGATAAATCTTTATTTGATGTTATTCAATCCTATGTAGACATAAGATGTACATTTGAAAATCATTCCTGTATTTTAATAGTCATCATTTTTATTTAAAAAAGGATCTCCCTACAATATCTGTATATATTTTCCCTCCACTGAATCTGCCCTCACATCAAAATCCTTGCTTTTCTAATGGTTATATCCAACTGGCTTCATTGTACAGCACCATAATGATTAGCAAAAAAACCCAATGCATGGAAACAGCACAACTTGCTTATTTTCTTTTGTTTTTATAGATTTAGGGAGTACAAGTTGAATTTCATTACACATATATGTTGTATAGTGGTGAAGTTGGGCTTTTGTATGCATCACTCAAATAGTGTTCATTGCACCTGATGGGCAATTTTTCATCCACTTCCCTCTTTTGTGCCTTCAATGTCCATTATACCACTCTGCGTCCTTGTGTGGCCATAATTTAGCTCCCCCTTATAAATGTCATCTCACCTCTTAGGAAGTAAAGCCATCTAAAAGTTACAGGGTCAGTTAAGTGTGTGTGTGTGTGTGTGTGTGTGTGTGTGTGTGTGTGTGTGTGTTTGCATACAACTGCTATTATGCAACTTGGAAAGGAGGCACAAGCTGAAGTCATGTTTGAGTCATGTTGTGGATCAAGACCTGTCCCACAAAGGTTATCACAAAACTACCAATAAAATGATAATAAATAATATTCACCCAAATGTCTATTGACTTCATTATCTTCCATGTACAAAGGTCACATTTTCAGTTAAACTTAGACTTGCTCTTGAAGGAGTTCCAGTTCCAATGTCTCTTCCTCTCTGAGTTGCCCAGTGTGTCAGAATTGCTAAGGAAGTTCTTACAAACCATTCCTGGTCGTTGTGACTGACACCTACCTGGGTGCTGCTGTTAGCCATGCCAGAACTCTGCAGACCGTGCTCCTTTCGTTGCTTTTGTGTCACTTCAAGAGTGCTCATAGGCAATAATGCTCACAGAGAGAGACAAGTGGAACAATGTGCCTGTGTGTTGTGTCCTCCATGATGACTCTCCGAAACAGTGTGCAGCGTGGGGAGAATGCAAACCACAGCAGGGACCCGGGGCTCGGGGTTGCAAAGACAATGACACATTTTTTTCTTTCTCCTTGGAGTGACACAAGGGTGAATCATCAGGGCTGATTTCAAGAATCAGCTGTGGCACTTTAATATCTCTTTCACTCTCACAGAACCTCTGACCTTTGTCCCTTACCTGCATCTCATTTGTCCAGCTGAACATTTCCTTATGGTGAATTCTGTATCAGGGACTCACCTGAGAATTTATAAAATATGTCGTCCTGTGCTTCTACCTCCAACATATACGCACCCCAACCTCAAATCCACCACACATACCTGTGTACATCTGAACCCCAATTATGAAGTACACTAAAGTTGTTTACTTTTTTCTTTCAGGAAGTTTCTCGACATCCTCTTGGAATCGGTAACTAGAAAGATATACTCCTGGGGGAGTGGAATGACATCTATCTCCCTGTCACCAAAGAATATGAAATGTAGCCTTGACTCAGAAAGGATTATTCCTTTTATGACAGCAGCTATCATTATAAGAAATATTTTA
>NW_012141191.1:628158-629717 GCF_000956105.1 Propithecus coquereli
TGAATTTGGTTATGAATCACCACAAACACAGACTCAGCCCATGTAAGAAGACACAAATACATATACACACATAATCCTCAAAGACATCAGGCATTAAATGTCTAGGTTACTTTTTTTTTTTTTAAATATATCAGTTTAAAAATTGGCTCCACAGAAATGACAAACAAATTCTAATTAGTGGCTAGGGCCTCTATTTTATGACTCAGACTTTGTGTTCTTGTTAGAGGAGTAGAAAGAGAACAAAACATCTTAGTTTATTTAGTTTCTCTCCAAACCTACTTATCACCTAAGATTACTATGAAGGTTGAAGTTATGAGATGGTTGAGTTCTCTCTATTTTAGGGAGTGAAGATATACTTTATCTGTTTTATATTAAATTTCTTTTCCAGAGACCAACCATTAATGCATTTCTTATTTTTTTGGAGATTATATTTTAAATCTACCTAGGTCGTTCAATGCCTTTGCTTGCTTTGGGGATGATTTGGGAAAATCTATTTCAAGCAGATCATGAACTGCAGGATAAAGAAAATGCAGTCAGTCTATTCAAAGTCCTTCAGTCCACTGCATTTTATTGTGTGTTATAAATTTCACATATTGAAGTTGGACTGCTCTGTCCCACCTCACTCCCACACCTATCTGAGAGATAAAAATATGCTTTGTCTACTCAGACTTTCAGAGAGTAACAGTTTTGAAAGTAGCTTTGAAAATCTTCCAGTATAATTAATCTAACCCATGACAACATTTAACTGTGGTGACTCACTTTTGTATAGTACTTCAGATATTACAATATTTTCTTATTCAGAGCTACACAGCCCAATGAGATAGATAGAGAAGGAATTGCTACTATTTCTGTTACACGAAAATGGAGAAAATTGTGCCTCTCAGAGGCCAGGTGATGTCTAAATCTAGCTGGCTAGTAAATGGAGGGGTTAGTTCATTTGCTTTGACTATACTACTTTACCTTTTCCCAACTACTTCTTGTGTGACTTTCTACCATGTTTCCAACATATTCAACATTTAAGTTTTTCTCATTTAACATAAGTCAGATAGTGATACACAAAATAGACGAGAGAATTTAGAGAATTCTCTAGATAAGTTGCCTTGGATATAACTATCCATTTAAATCTCTATGAAGGTTGCACATAAGCCTTTACATGAAATATTATACATATCTCACAGCTAAAACTCAAGGATGAATTAATATTCAGATCAGGAAAAATTAGTAGTCCAAGAAATTGTTCTTAGGTTCTATGGTGAAAGCCTGTCAGTTTGTGTCAAGATAAAAACTCCCACCTTTAATGAGCCAGGTGCAGAGGCTCATGCCTGTAATCCCAGCATTATGGGAGGCCAAGGCGGGAGGATCACTTGAGGCCAGGACTTCAAGACTAGCCTGGACAACATAGTGAGAACCTGCCTCTACAAAAAAATTTTAAAAATTAGCCAGGCCTGGTGGAGCCCAGCTATAGTCCCAGCTACTCGAGAGGCTGAAGCAAGAGGATCACTTAAGCCCAGGAGTCACAGTGAGCTGTGACTGTGCCATTGCACTTCAGCCTGAGGGAC
>NW_012141191.1:630876-655677 GCF_000956105.1 Propithecus coquereli
TATATATATTTTTTCGATTTTAAAAAAGAAATGTAAAAAGGGCCTATTTAAGGAATCTATTTATTACTATTTCCTTTTATCTCAAGTCCCATAAACATGTACAGATATTAGGGCAATGTATATAAATCCTGAAAAGACCAAGTAGTATCCCTCAGAAAACATTATATCAATTAGGGTGTTTCAGTGGAAAGCATCAGAAATCAACCCTGGCTAAGCAAAAGGAGTTTTGTCATGAAGGTCTCCAATAGTATACAAAATTATAAGTAGGCTGGAGAACCAACCTCAACACCAAAACAACACAGGAACTAAGACCTCTGGAGTTACTTGATCTTCCTTTCAGGCTGCTGCTGCGGGAATGGATAAATGACTGTCAGCCCTTGCTGCGGTTCTGTCCACAAGTCACGTCATTCACTTCACTTCATGTTCAGAGAGAGAGAACCCAACGGGCTTAGCTTTAGCCATATGTGCACACTTTAAGTTTAGGATTGGGAAAATTACACAGCATCAACCAAATAATCTGAGATTGAGGGATGGGAGGAATCCCAAATGAAAGTGAAGAATATTACTCCTGGAATTGGATTGCATGCTCCTGGGTGGCCATAATCCCTCATCCCCTTTTGCTGGCCCCACATGTCTTTTCTATGCATGTGCCTTCTTCTAGAAAGCTCCCATACAACATAAGGTAACTCTTTTGCTGAACACACACTCACCACTTCCCCAAAAGAACATAATCTGAATTCCTATTGCTTCTTGCACTTGTTTCCAAGTTGACGATTTCTTGTGAGACTCCATTTCTCCTCTGGTTTCATCATGATTTTATCTTAATGTACAGGAAGTTATGGATAAAATAAGTATGGTTGAATTGTGTCCCCTCAAAAACTCATATATTGAAATTCTAACCCCTAGTAATTCAGGATGTGATGTTATTTGAAGATAGGGTCTTTACAGAAGTAATCAAGTTAAAGTGAGGTCAGTAGAGTGGGCCCAATTCAATGTGACCACTGTCCATATAAAAGGGGGAAGCTTGGACCCAGAGACACACACAGAGGCACGTCGATGTGAAGCGATAAAGGGAGAAATGGCCATCTGCAAGCCACGGAAAGAGGCTTGGAACAGATCCTTTCATCACAGTCCTCAGAAGAAACCAACTCTTCAACACCTTGATTTTGGACTTTTAGCCTTCAGAACTGTAAAACAATAAATTTCTGTTTAAGCCACCTCATGTGTGATACTTCGTTATGACAACCCTAGCAAACTAATATACCATAGAATATTCTTCACATGATAATGGAAGTGGGGGAAAATAATTGAAATTATAAATATATGTATATAAAGAGATATACAGCTGTATGTTACAGCAAGGGAGGTGAATAAAGTAGAATACAGTCTTTGTATTCACTAAGGGATACTTCTAGGAATTCCTCAAAGAGATAATTTCCTTGGAGTTTATTAATTTCTTACAGATTTCAGGTATAGCAATGTCTTGAGAGAGAGAGACTTCGTATTATGAATTGGGCCTTGTCTGTGGTGTTTGCCATAGGGATGTAGACTCCTTAGTCTACAAGCTACAAGCCTATTCCTTCCTACTTTATTCAGATGGATTAGTTCTTTGGTTTGCTTTTGTCTGTACACAGTACGTGCACCATGTGTATATATCCTCATTGAGCAGAAACCTCAATTTAAAGTATTAAATATTTTATCCCAAGAGCTCTCACCTTCATTAACCCCTTGGTAAACATGAAATCAGTGTGAACCCATGAGTCCAAGAGGAGAGCCATGTTTGCTACTTCTCTATCTTAGTTGCTATTTCTCTAATGCCAATCATCATTGTGATTAATAACATTTATTTTAAAATTGAGCTCTGATTTTGCATGGCAGTTTTTGGAAATTACATAATTAGGCCTGCAAACATTACTGATAGTTATTTAATTAGTCATTCCATCTCTCAGAAGACGCTTGATTTTTTTCTTGGAACTTGTAAATAATGAATTGGCATCAAATATATACCTAAGGTTTTGAGCAACATGCTTGTTTAAGTAAATGAATGAATAAATAGAAGGCTACTAGGAACATATTTTGTATTTGACAAATACACATAGAATTCTTTTCTAATTAAAAAAAAAAAAAGAATTCTTTTCTGCCCTTGGGTAACTAAGCACCTAATGTGACAGACTCGATTTTTTTTCTGCTTGTAATCCTCAGAGAAAAACAGTGCGGAAGGAACCTACATGAAACAAATCAAACAATGCACTCTTCGCCACTTCCACTCTTCGTCATTCCACAATGACCTTCTTTCCCCCAAGCTTCTTTGCAATTGATGTCCCCACTCTATGCACACACACACACACACACACACACACACACACAAGGCTACAAGTAGTCAAAATTGCCTTGTTGCCCAGAAACAATGCAAGATACTGTTAGTCTGAACAAATCAATAAGAAACTGTTTAGGGGAGCTACTATCTCCAAGATGTCATTCTAGACATAGGCGGTTACATACAGCCCTGTTCAAAGCAAGAGCAGCAGCATAGTAGGTGCCACGGGCTCTCCTGGATCAATAGTCCCAGTGTTCCCTATTTGGAGAAAGAGTCAACCTCATGGTTTTTGCTGAAGAAACTCTACCCCAGTAGTATTTCTATACATAAAGTTCTAATTCCACTATCAGCAAGAATGAATGTAACCGTTTTAAAGGTAGAAATAACGTCAGTTCATGTGTACACTGTTAAAGGGTTGGGTTCATGGGAAGATCCTGGAATGAAGTCAGATGATACTTGTCTGACATCATGCCTGACACAGCTGGGTGACCATGGATAAGCTCCTCCACTTTGCCAAGCCCCGGTTTCCTCCTCTCTGTAAGAAAGCATTAAACTAACAGAATGAGAAATATTTCTAGCTGTGGAGTCAGACAGATCTGAGTTCTAGCCTTGGTTCTGCCACTTGCTAGCTGGATATTCTTGGACTAAGTATTTAACCTCCCTGAGCCTTAGTTTCTTCAATTTTAAAATAGGGATAAAAATAAAAGCACTTTCTTGAAAGTATCTTCTAATGAGAAAGGCACTATTACTGTGAGCATTAAGCATAATAAGTCCACATATGGCACTTAGCGCAGTCCCCAGCTCAGAGTCAACAGTATAGTGACCGCTTCAACTGCCACTCCCACCATGCTACTACCTTACTACATTACTACTACCTTACTACATTACTACTACCTTACTGCACTTCTCCACTACCCTATTTCACTATTACTACTACCTTAGCACACCACTACTTTACTACATTTCTACTACTCTTACTATACTTCTACTACTACCTACTACACTACTACTATTACCTTATGGCATTAGTACTACCATGCCACACTACTACTACCTTACTACATTTCTCCTTCTACTATCTTACCAAACTTCCACTGTTATTATACCTTACTACATTACTACCACCTTATTCACTACTACTACTACTACTACTACGGTACTACCTACTGTAACCACTATGCTACATACTATGTGTATTAGTTTCTAGGGCTACGGTAAAAAAAAAAAATACCGTAAACTGGGTGCCTTAAACAACAGAAATTTATTTTCTCACAGTTCTGGAGGCTAGAAGTTCAAGATCAAGGTTTCAGCAAGTTTGATTTTTTTCTCCCCTCTCCTTGCCTTGCAGGTGGCTGCCTTCTTACTGTGTCCTCACATGAGGTATTAGTTAGGGTTCTCCAGAGAAACAGAACCAATAAAATGAGCATATATGTATAGAAAGAGATTTATTTTAAGAAATTGGCTTCTGTGATTGTGGAGGCTTGGCAAGTTCAAAATCTGACAATGAAGGACAGCAGGCTGGAGACTCCAGAGAGTGGCAGTTCGAATCCAAAAGCAGTCTGCTGGTGAACTCAGAACAGCCAGTGCTGCCTATAAAATCCAAAGGCAGTTGGCTGGCAGAATCCCTTCCTGCTTGGGGGAGGTCAGCCTTTCTTTCTATTCATGCTTTCAACTGATGACATGAGCCCACCACCCACATTACAAGTGCATTCTGCTTTACTTAAAATTCACCTATTTAAATGTAAATCACCTCCAAAAACACCCAAACAGAAACACCCAGAATAACTTTTGACCAAATGTCTGGGTGTAGCTCAGTCAAATTGACACATAAAATTAACCATCACACATGGTATTTCCTCTGTTCCCATGCATCCTGGTGTCTCTCTGTGTTCAAACTTTCTCTTTTGATAAGGACACCAGTCAGATTGGATTAGAGGCCACACTAGTGGTCTCATTTTAACTTAATCCCCTTTTAAAGGTCTAATCTCCAAATACAGTCACATTCTGAGGTACTGGGTATTAGAGCTTCAATATATAAATTTCGGGAGTACACAATGTAGCCCATAATAGTGTGATTTCCACTACACTTTACTACCACTACAATCCTGCTTCTACTACCATCGCACTACTACAACTCCTCTTACTACTGCTACTCATTCCCTTTCTGTTACTAATCCTTCCGTAAAGTTCCTTCCAATTTCAATTTCCCATGTTTCTGTAACATAGATTGTATACAGATGGCACCAGGGAGCTCAGAGTTTCTACCAAGATTGGTGCAAGTTCAGCCAGAGTCAATTCCTGGAACACAGTTTAGATAGCTATTGAAGAATGTTTTAGGATACAGGAATTTTGATCAAGGAGGAAATGCCACACTACTAAGAAGCCAAGAGGATGGACAAACCAAGATGGCCCACCAAGAGGAGTGTCAATCTGTCAGTAGCTACCAGCAGGAGAATTATCCTGTTCGTGGAGCCAAACCATTACATGACTCAGATTCAGCAACAGTTTTTGTTACATGTCGTGGGGTTTACCACTTGAATGGCTGGTCTGGTTTTCCTAAACAGTGAAGACCTAAAGGAATGTTTACCTTTTATTCCTCTTCTAAGTATTAATTATGTACTTTACTTATCAACTTTATAGTAATCCCTAGAAAATAATTGGGAAATATTGCCAATGGAGAACTAAATGATGAATCAGAGTGGACGATACTCTAAATACACATATGCATTCATACCTCATTAGACATTAATAGGCCAGCAAATAATAGGTTTTCTCAGTTTTATTTTATATTCCATGTGAATTAAATTGTACAGGGACAATAAGTTTCCCAAAGATGAAGGCTGAATCATTCCTAAATGTTTGTGCCTCCTTCAGTGTCTCTTATATCACCTTTGTTCACGAAATATTTGCTGAGTTTAGTAGAGAGAAGAATCCCCCAATGTTGATGGTGCTAGCTCCACGGCTGCTCCATCTCTCATTCAAAAATACGTCCCAAGTTCAGCTACTGTGCTATCTATCGAATAAAGGAAAGTCACTGTGTGCACTTGCCTGAAGATTGAGAGCCTGTAGCCTAAGCAGTTCAAGTCAATTCAACAGCCATTTATTCAGCCTGTACCATGGGTAAGGCACTCAGAGCTCCTCATCCATTAAGGCAGACAGCATGTGTACATGACTATCCACAATTCAAGGCAATTTTCTCTATTAATAAAGATATAAATAATGTACTGGGGATGCAGAACGCAGCTAGGGCAAAGCAGGAGACTGAAATGGGAGCCAGATTGTGGAGCAGTTTGAAGGCTGAGCACCACCCTCATCCCCACTGATAAACCCTTCTGTCACCACTCTTAAAGGCTGAAAAACTATGGAAACACAAAGTCTGAACAGCCCTATTAGCCTAATGGACACAGAATGGAGCAGTGTGACAGTACTGATGCCGGTTCCAGGAACAACACCGTGTCAGTGATAAAATGCCCAACCTTATCCTCACCAGAATAGTTGGTTATGAGCAGTTATGCACCAATTGCTTTGTATTTCAACCAATAGCACTGAAGCAAGCCAGATTTAAAATTCTTTAATGCCATATGCAACAAGATAAAAATTATTAGAGTGAAAACAGTTATGTAATACCCCCAAGGCCACCATTCTGTGATTACAAGGCCCATTCACCCCTCCCTTTCTATCTCTTGGACTGACATGAAAGGAGGAGGGAAAGAATGGAACTGAAGAGAGGTAAAGGTGAGTCACAAAGAGCTGTGAGAGAGGGAGGAGGGAGGAGAGTCAGTAAAAGTCATATAGGCTGGGGGCAGAGGGAGAAGGATTAGGAAGGAGGTGGATGGGAATGGGGTAGAGGAGAGTTAGTTGTGAGTAAGAAAGTGTGAAAGAATTGGGGGAATGAGCAAAAAAGATATGGTTATGATCTGGATCCCTGTTAATGTCCTTTGAGAGATACAAGTAAGGAACAGAGCTCCTTTTTAATTTAGGGGAAGAGATGAGATTGGCTACTAAACTGTGCTGCTTGAATGCCACACTGTTCAGAGACTGAAACCTTTGGGACCCCAATTTTTCAGGGTTACAATGGAACCTAAACTATTTTGGTTGAAGTGAAATGCAATACATTTAAGCCATACATTTCCCAACTATGAAATTAAATTCTGATTTAACCCAGAAAACTATTTTCTTAACCTAGTGATACAATTTCAAGACAATGGATATGGTAATGAAACATTTTAGGGATTTTAATTAGGACAGGAGTTTTTGTTGTTGCTGTCTAACTGTGTATTATTTTTCCCAGAAGCACACTTCTTGAAGTATCTAGGTCAGAAATTAAAACCTCTCAGTACCAACTGAATCATAAATGCCAGCAGTTAATGAAAGCTTGGTTTCTTTACAATCTATGGAATACATTAGCCAGTTAATGTCGATCTTTTAGAGTGCCATGTTTTTAATTTATAATAAAAGGATATGTGTATGTGTGTATATTCATGCCACGTAAGTGACTTATGCTGTCATATATATCAAATTAACTTAAGCATGTAATAACCACAATGTCACTAAAAAACCAGGCTTGTAACTTGTTTACTGTTAATATCTGACATCAAAATGTCCTGGAGTCTCAAAGCTGTAGCACAAATAATTTAAGCACACACACACACACACACACACACACACACACACAGACACGTGCATGTACAAATACTGCTTAGTGCTCCTGAAAATCTATGCCTTCTCGCTGAGTATCAAGCATAAAATTAAAACCTCTCCCAAAGAAGGCTAAAAAATTAAACACAAGTTATAATGCTCAAAAGTACTGAATATTTGTATCCATGCCTAAGATAACTCTAAAACAAGCAACTGGTTAAGTAGAAGAATCACACAATCTGCAGCAGATAAATACAAGTCCAGAGCCCTTGACATCCATAAGATCAGTGTGGAAAAGGAATCCAAAGCAAAGGGAGAATGGCTCTTAAAGAAATATCTGTGCTATAAACCGCTTATCATCATGGCTTGTAATATATCATTATTTAATGTCCATTAACATGACAACTAGCTAGAATCGCCCACTCAGAAAATAAGTGCCTTTTAGATCTGCATGAACGATAACTTACGGATATACATATATGCTAAACACAAAACTGTGGTGGGAAGATCTTTGCAGGTTTGTTTAAAGGAAGAATTTCATCCTTCAATTGAATAAAAGCTAAACATAGTTCTAAACACAAGTTCTCCTATTTTCCAAGGGTTGTAAAATGTGTCACAGCTCTCTTCTTTTGATAAAGACCAGCAGAAGGGAATGAGGCTGGGCAGCAGTCCCCATCACAGTTCCTAATTTCAAGTCTATTTCAGTCCCAAGCAACCTCCCAAGGAAAGAGAAGGTAGGGGTAGAATGAAAAATAATGGATCCAGAATCAATCTAGGGCAAAGGCTGATCCTGACAATCTACGGATATGTATCTGGTCCACCTGTGTCTTTAAATGGAGAAAACTTGCATTTAAAATAAATCCAGATACCCAGCTTTTGGGGGGAACAATTAGAAGATCCAGAATCTCTTGAGTTCCTAAGCTCACCTCAGGTAGAGCTGAGTAGCTCTTGCTACCTTTAGATAGAGCAGGCGATCTCTAGCTCACCATCATCTTCTCCTCTCCCTATTATCTTTCACCTGGCCCCCTTTACTCATGTGTGTTGCTGTCTGACCCTATAGGTGTGCAAGTTTACCATCCGGGCATTAATATATCTCGTAAAAGCCCCTGACAAAACTATCTGGAATTTCATGCATTTAAAAAAGGTTCCATAAGTTCCAGAGCTTTCCTGAAGCTTCTGGTCTACTCTGGGGTGAGTTGCAAGACATGGAATCTTGTCTTATTTATATTTTCCTCTCGTAGTCCACACGGTGCCTATCACATAAAAGGCATTCAGCAAATGTTGATTATTACAAACCAAGGGTAGAATGGACCATAATAACCCTCGCAGAGCTAATCTGATTTGGACATCTTTGGTTTACTCAGATCCAAATGCGTGGATCCAGGATTGTCATTAAATTGTAATGGGCCTAGAATGTAAGGGATTACAGGGGTTATGTCGTTATGAAGGTCGGAAGTCAGACCACTTTTCTGGGTACAAGATGGTACACAGTGAAAAAAGGACTTGCCTAGGCTTAGGAGTCCTGGATATATTGATTCCATAAATACATGTTTATTCATTGCCTACTATGTGCTAAGTGCTAAGTTTACAAACATGAATACAAGGTCCTGTAAGGAGTTTAGAATTCAAATAAATGGTTTCAGTGAAAGCCATGTGAACCTGGGCATGTCATTTAACCTTTCCAAACTCTGTTTTCTCACCAGGAAAAAAAAAGGTAGGCATGCCTGTTTCGGGCCTATTTTCAATATAGTGAGAAACAATGGAAACAGTGGGATTGCACACTTTGTGAACTGTAGAATACAGGTTAACAATATAGTAGAATTGGATTCTTCCTGCCTTTGTTTCTTAGGATGTTAATATAATAGATTGCAGTCAAAAATAAGCATGAGACACACCATATTCCAAAAGTAAAGTATTGCAAAGAAAACATTACAAAGTTTTACAAATAAATGATCCCTAAGCCCCTGTTGCATGCCAGTCTGGCTCTTCAGGACGACAAATGATACAAAAAGGAGAGAGGTACTGACACGCTGTAAGTCTCCACCCCCTATCTGTCCATATCCCCCATCTCTTTCTCACCTCAAGCCTGGAGAGGGGAACATAATTCAAAATGTTTCCTGATGTTGGGAGTAACAGAGGGCTGTTGCCTGACTCACTAGAGGCATCTTAGGCAGCAAAATCTAGAAGGGCCTGACTCACCATGTTGGTCATAGATCCAAGAGGGAGCTACCGTGTTGGGATTGCACCACCCACTACACATTTGCCTGCACAAGAGATACGCGATGTTTCCTAGTGACCAGAGTGAGCTACTCAAGAAAGAGAATGGCCTCTGTTATTCCTGTGTCCTGTTGAGTTGGGCCACATGGAGGTGTGAGGTGGCCTCAGTAGAAAGAGGTTGGATACACTGGATGCATAGCCCAGACGGCCAAGGCCTGAGCAAGGAGTTGCTCGTGAAGACCAACTTACAGACACATCCATGGAGGGAAAATGCACTGCAGGAAGGAGGAGGCAGGCCAGAGAAGAGCCCCTGAAACTGCCACACAGGAGACAAGTCTATTTCTGTCCTATGTCCCTGCAGCCAGGACGTCTAAGGGAGACCATCTTTAACCATCTGCCAGGTCAGAGAGCCAAAGCCACCTCTCCAAGTGACAATGGTCATATTCCTTTATCTCTCCTCTCTCCTGACTCTGCATTTAACCCTAGGAAAGAAGTGAGCAGGGAGCGAGGAGGAGGAAGAAGAGACAAACTCGCCTCCTCTCCTACTGCATGCCTCAGAGTGAAACAGGACATATGTAACTAGGCAGGGGAGATTTGATATTAAGTTATATTTGGAGTTCTGACCTTGCGTGGAACCGGACAGTGTCAAGGCTGAACTAGGACTGTGTCTGTGACTTAAAATGACTGTAGTACTGTTCTTGACCTTACTGAACATAAAGGACATGGGACTATCCCAGATCTTCACCCAGGGTCACATGAAGATTATCTCCCCCACCCCAACTAATATTAAGGGAGGGTAGGAAACATAAGCAAAGTTGAATGTGATCAAAATCCACACATTGTGTATCATATACAGACACCATATAAACAGGAATAATTCTGGTGTGAAGCAGTGTTATTTTCTCTTCCTGAAAAGTAGCTTTTAATGGTGAACTACTGCCAAAGTTGCCATAGTTGGCTTTTTCAACTTCCTTAATTTTAAGGCAAAATGGGAGTAAAGCCTATTGATAGAATGTTAATGGTTAGGGGCTGTGGTGCCAATCCCAAGGCTGAAGGTCAACTGAAGAGCTTTAACAACACTTTTAATAGGGGGTTTTGTAACTCCCTGGTAATGACGATTTGGTCACACTCCTTGAAATTTTAGGGCTTCCTTCAAATTTTGGAAACATGAACAGTCACCCTGTCATGCCTCATGCCTCAGTGCTCAAGGTTGTGCAATCTGTCAGTCAAGAGGAGTCCTTAGAAGCACCAACTGGCCCCACTTGGCAATGAAATTGCGTGTATATGGAATAATCATGCTGCGCGCCTGTGCCTCTCTGCCACCCTAATAAAACCTCCAAAATAGTGCCCCATTTTCCCCACACTTCTTGCCCAGATTCTTAGAAAATTTAAATTTTGTATGAGGGAATTTAAAAAAAAATTAATTTTAAAGTGCTCTTTAAAAAAAAAAAGTTCTGTGACTGAAATAAGAATTATCCTCAAGATTCTGCCACTTGGATTATTCCTAATAAATGTCTAATCTGCCCATTAAGTCATCCTGTGGCTATCACAGCGGCTGAAACTGAAATCTGTCAAAGAAATTAGGTTTACTCCTTTACTTCAGCCTTGACAAAATACAGCCCAAGGGAATCCTGGGTGTAGGTTGTATACAGAAAGCAGGCACCTTTTTTTTTTTTTTTTTATTTTAACTCAGGATTATAAGGGTGGAAAAGAGGAAAGAAATGTCCTTTTTCTCTCCAAAGCTGCTCTTCCACGTTTACAACTCTGATTCTTTGGTTCCCCCCTTCCCACGCCCACTCTCCCACGTTGTATCTAGAGCAGTTTAAAGGTTGATGCAGCACCTTTCTAAGCTTCTGTTGTGTGGCCTTGAAGCCATAAAGCTTACCTTTGAGACAGTTATTGCTGCCTTCTTCTCCTTAGCCAACTGTCAGGGACCCAGACGTTTAAAAAACAAACACTCTAATGTCATGAAGCTCACTGCTAATTAAACTCAACCAGAATATTTTCTGAGCATTTGATGTCTGTCCCGTATTGTGCATTTTCCTAAGATCTTCTTATCCCTAAGTGAATTACACCAAAAGATGGCAGATTGTCTGAGCCTCAGGGGGGATTTTTCTCTAGTTTGCAATTTTGCTGTTATTCTTATAGCATTACTCTTGATCATTTGTTGAAGAAAGTACCTTGAAAAGAAGACAGAATTTACAATGGAAGGTTTTAGTTTTGAGAAAGCTGATATTTCATTAACACTTACTAAATGGGATTAAGTAAATATACACACATAAATATGCTACTCATTTCATCATAAAGGCACATTGCATTTAACCATAGAGGTACATCAACAGGCTTAGAAGAAATTAGGACTCCAAAATGAAACTAGTATTTTATCAATATATTTGAGCAGCTATTCATGTGGTATTACATGCTGAAAAGAAATGTAAAGCATGGCCATGCTCTCAGAGACTGTACAATTTAGTTGAACAGATCTGTATCTCCTGGATTTTATGGACCAATAGCTTTCCTGGGAAGGACAAATGGTAGGGACAGACAAAAATAGAGATGTCAACTTTTTCTTTTGTTTAAACAATAAAACAGATTAACATTTGCAAAGAGTACTCTATGTCCCAGACATGGTTCTAAGTGCTTTATTTATTTCATTTAGAATTTACAGCAACCCTCTGACATTTTATATATCTCTCTATATATCTGTATGTGCAAACACACACACACACACACACACACACACACACACACACACAACTTGGTATCACCCCTATATTATCCCTATTCTTCAGGTAAGAAAACTGAGGTTCACAGATGTCGATGGTGCCAGCAGCATCGGGGTACTTGAACACAAGCAGTCTGATCCTCAAAACCTTCAACCACTATATTATCTCCATTAATTAATCCTATTATTTCATGAAAGAGGGATTTATCTTAATACTAAAGGATTAATGAAGGATTAACTGCACAATAAAAATCTGTTAGATGTAATGCATTCAGCTTTATAACAAAAGCTACATTGTTCTTATTTTTGTCATTTCATGTGGATCTATAATGACTAGCAATTAAGAGCCATGGAAATACTTTGAAGGGATAAGAACTATAATAATAAAGTGAAACTAAAATATGAGCCAAAATTTCGATCCAGATGAGAAATGCAAATCAAGAACACTACAGAGGGAGAGCCCCATTGTATGTTGAAAGGTTGAATGGCAGAAAGAAGTAGGGAGAGAATTCCAGACAGGTAAAGGATATAGGCAAAAGCTTAAGGATGGAAATAACAGATGTATATGAATGGTGAATACACCAGTGTGGCTTAACCAGAACTTTTTTTTTGAGACAGAGTCTCACTCTGTCACCCAGGCTAGAGTGCAGTGGTTTCATCTTAGCTCACTGCAACCTCAAACTCCTGGGCTCAAGCAATACTTCTGCCTCAGTCTCCCAAGTAGCTGGGACTACAGGCACATGCCACCGTGCATGGCTAATTTTTCCATTTTTAATAGAAACAGGGGCTCACTCTTGCAAGCGATCCTCCCACCTGGGCCTCCCAGAGTGCTAGGATTACAGGGGTGAGTCACCATGCCCAGGCTAATCAGTAATTTGACCTAGGAGAGATGGCACAAATTGCAGATTCATGGACTCTACAGAACTTACAATTACATTTGTTTCACGGTATTTTTTAATCTATTTTTTTTAAGAAATACAACATACTTTCAGAAAAATACACAAATTATATATGTTCAGCTTAATGAATTTTCACAAATTTTGAACACACTCTTGTAACCTCTCACAGACTAGAAAACAGTACCCCTACTAGCACCCCATAAGTCCCCCGATGCCATCTTCTAGTGAGTAATCCTCCAAAGTAATCACCATCCTGACTTCTATCACCATGAGTTCCATAGATTAGTTTTGTCTGTTTTGAACTTTATATAAATAGAATTGTGTAGTGTATATTATTTTTTGTCTCCTTTTTGTATTTGTAGGATTCGTCCGTGATGTTTCATGTGGCAATCATGCCTTCCTTCTCACTGCTGTATAGTATTCCCTTATATGAACATACCACATTGTGTTTATACATTCTATTGCTGACGGACATTTGTGTTGCTGCCAGTTTGAGGCTATTAAAAATGAAGCTTCTCTGAACATTCTTGCACATGTCTTTTGATTCACATATATGTACATTTCTGATGGAAATGGAATTGCTGGATCATAGCATGGGTGTATGCATAGCTTTATTGGGCACTACCAGTTTTCCAAGTTGGTCGTACTATTTATATTCCCACTAACACATTGTATTTTTAATGTACATCCCCCTAATGATTATTTAGGTGACCATTTTTTTTCAGATGTTTCCTGTCCATTCAGATATCTTCTTTTATCAAGTTCAAGTGTTTAGCTTATTTTTCTAGTGGGTTATTTGTCTTTTTCTTACTTATATGTGGAAGCTTTTTTATATGCTACACATGAATCATTTGTGAAATATATATTTTACATAGGCAACCCTTTTCACTCTCTTATTGATGTCTTTTAATGGACAAAAGGTCCTAATTTTAACTTACGGCTGGTATTTGTTCGTTTTGTTTAAGAAATCTTTGCCTCCTCTAAGGCCATGAAGATATTCTTCTATGTTCTCTTCCTTACATGCTATCGTTTTACTTTTCATATCATATCTACAATCCATTTAGAACTGGTTTCTGTATATTGTGTTAGGTAGAGATCAAAACTTATCTTTTTTCTATATTGATATCTAATTCTCCCGGAAACATTTATTTAAAAGATTGAGGTATCACCTAACCCCGGTGAGATTGGCCTCTATCAAAAAAACACAAAACAACAAATGTTGGCGAGGATGTGGAGAGACAGGAACACTTTTACACTGCTGGTGGGACTGCAAATTAGTGCAACCTCTGTGGAAAAGAATTTGGAGATACCTCAGAGAGCTAAAAATAGAAATACCATTCGATCCAGCAATAGCACTATTAGGCATCTACCCAAAAGAGCACAAAACATTCTACGATAAAGACATCTGCACCCGAATGTTTATGGCAGCACAATTCACTATTGCAAGAATGTGGAAACAACCCAAGTGCCCGTCAATCCGTGAGTGGATTATCAAAATATGGTATATGTTTACAATGGAATATTACTCAATCATAAGAAACGACAGTGATCTAGCACCTCTTATACTTTCCTGGATTAAACTTAAGCCCATTATCCAAAGTGGGGCACCACAAGAGCAGAAGAATGGGATCTATTTGTACTCACCATCAAATTGGTATTAACTAATCAACACATAAATGCACATATAAGAATAACATCTTTTGGATGTTGGGCAGGGGGGAGGGGGGCGGGGGGAAGGGGGAAGAGGGAGGAGGGGACGGGTATTTGTATACACAAGGAGTGCAATGCGCACTACCCGAAGGATGGACATATTTGGGACACGGACTTAGGGGGGGACCAGGGGCAGCATGCGTAACCTGAACATCTGTACCCCCATAATATGCTAAAATAAAAAAAAAAAAAGATTATCCTTTACCCACTGTACTACAATGTCACCTTTGTCTTCAATCAAGTGAACAGTATAATATGTGGATTTTGTTTTGAGACTCTTTGTACTATTTGACTATCTTTGCAACCATGTACTTGACATCTGGTAGTGTTTAAGCCTTCCAATTTTATTCTTTTTCTTCAAGATTGTCTAAGTTATTCTTAACTCTGCATTTTCAGATAAATTTTAAAATGGACTCATCAATTTTCACATATACAAAAAAATAGAATTATCTACAGATAAATTTATGGAGCATTTTACCTTTATAGCACAGTCTTCTATAAACATGGTATATCTCTCTATTTATTTAGGCCCACTTTAATTTCTTTTAATATTGCACAACAGGCTTCTAAAATTTTGAATCATTATTTGAAAATCTGAAGATTTCATATACAAATAACAATTTTCAGATTCTCTTGAAAATAAAACTACCTGGCATAATTAGTCTAATACTCCTATGTGGCAACAATAGACAGGAGCTGCCCACTATAACCGGGGCGTGAGTTCATTAATTCATCACTGTTCTCACCACAAACGCAATATATGAATCTGAGTTAACATCTCTGACTTCACTCATTTATTCACCTGATGGGCCACTATCTGTTGTTACAAAAAGAAAAACAGTGAGAAATATGAGAAATAATATTTATTTATTCATTCTGCAAATATTTATTAAATGCTAACTACATGTCAAGCTCTATGCAACCTGTTGAGATATGCTGATGAACAAAAGTATCCAGTTGTTTTTATATGTTTTAACTGAAAGGACTATAATATAATCATTTTAATTAGAATTATAGCAGCACTGAAAATTTTTAATAAAAAAATATTTTGTGTAGCACACTTCATTCAGCCAATTTAAGGGAGTGAGAGTAATAGAAGAGTGAGCACAAAGGATGAGGAGATGGGGGAAAAACCCAGAGGGACACAGAGAAAGAGGCTGCAGCTGTTCTGGCATATTAACAGAAACGTTCTCAAATGCGCTAAGACATCAGACTGCCCTTGGGCTGACATCGTCTTCTGGGTCAGAATGACAGACACAAAATGCCATAATGAACAACGTGGGCAGTCTTTGCTCCTAGGAGGCTTCCACTCTAGTGGTAGCAAACTTAGGTCAAAATCAGACAAAGAAGTTCCTCGAATTTCAAGCTTAGGAATTTTGACATTATCTTCTGGCTAATGGGCAATCAGTGGAGTTTAACTACCTGTTACTTTAGGTTTCTTAGCATACTCATAGAAGGCTATTTCTTCACCGGATCCCAGGTTTGAAATAAATCAATCATGACCTTCAGGTCAGTAATGGGCTTCTGTGAGTAAGGGCAGAACAAAAGAGGGAAAAAAATTCCCCCATCCAGTCCAGGGTAAAGTGTATTTATTTCTTTTCCCAAGAACTCAAAGCGTCTTTTCAGCCACTCAGCTCAGTTTGGTTTCCTAGTCCAATCATTAACATACCAAGATGTGTGTGTCTGTGTGTGTGTGTGTGTGTGTGTGAGAGAGAGAGAGAGAGAGAGAGGGAGAGAGGGAGAGAGAGGGAGAGAGAGAGATTGGGCAAGGGAAAGCGAGGTGAGAGGAAAGTACTATCCAGTTGATACTAATGCATCACTAAATTTTTCCCCCATGTAACGATTTTCTAGCCCTCTCCTTCTTGTATCTTACGTCATGTCTTGGCATCCAATCAGCCCTGCCAGAGGCAGGCCCATTAACTTTTTCAGGCCTCTAGGGTACCATTCATACCATTCAGTGCATTTCTGCTACTGCACTAAGTGTACCACATAAGGATGCTATTTAGTTCAATACACTCATGATACATAAAACAATTCCCTGAAGGCCTGAAAGAGTTAACCTGCATCCCTCCCTGAACATTTGGCTTAGTGAAAGAGATTGACTGAGAATCTGGGGACAACAGAGCCCAATATCTCATCAACTGGCACAGAATTCCAGTGACCTAAGCAGAAACAAACAATATCATATTAATATTTAGTACACAAGTGGAAAAACTGAGAACCCCAAAAAGGTTTTGCCCACAGACACACAATGAGCTGGTCTCCCAGCCAAGACTGTTTCCAGGCCTCCAAATGTTCTGCCTGGAGCTCTGCCTATGGTTTCCTCCAAACCCAAACTCATGAAGGGGAGGGGCGGATGGAACTGTATGAAGGGGCAAAGGTTAACACGAGGGTCCTTGTGGGCTCTTCCAGGTATAAAATTCTATGGTTTTTTTTTTTCATATCTTTGAAATGCAAATGTTGGACTGTTCTACTGTAATCCTGCTTGTGATGAAAGAAATGGAATTTTAAGTGGAATCTGTAAAACCATCCCTTCCCAATTTCCTTCCTGGACAGTGGTACAGTCACCTCTGACCACACCAGCAGTCTTTCTGTATCTTACCTCAGTTCCCATCAGCAGGTTTGCAGCTATCTAGAGTTCATCTTCACCTCTTTCTAGCAAACAAGGCCTCTTGAGAAAGGAGAGAAGATGGGGCCAGGATACACACTCTCCTACTAGCTCCACAGAAAGCACCGCAGAACCAGGGTAAGGCTGCCTGGCAGCTGTCAGGATGCTGCACAACTAATTTGCACACTGGTGCTGCAGTTGGATTCATTATGAGACAAAAGCCTCAAGTTTAAATCACTCTGTGGCTGGAGAAGGGGCTGGGAATAAAGAGGGTGAGGAAATTTTCATGACTTTGCAATAAGACTGTGATCAAACCCCTTCATGCTAAAGTTCAAAATAATAAGCACTGGAGAGGGAATTGAACTTATCTCTCATCTTATCACCAAGGAAACTGAGGTAGACGGGAGGTGAAATATCCCAGGCCACACAACGCATTAGTGGCACAGTTGGTGAATAAGGGTATTTTGAGTCATAAAAAACAGAAAGTAAGAAGCTCATAGATAATGAGGATTTATTAAAAGCCCTTAGATAATAAGGATTTATTTTAAGGATGCACAGGGGTGAAGAACGTCAGTGGTAACACAGCTAAACTTCACCAAGCACTAAAACACTGCAGGCACATGGGGTCGTTTTGGTAAATTTACACTCAATCTGCTCCTTTTGCTCTGGCAGACACTCCTCAGATGTAGATATCTGCCTGCCTGCTGTAGTTCTTTGCTATTCTGCACATTAACTACTTTCTGCCTTGCTTTCACTCATTACTCTCATGTATACAAACTCACATCTCTCTACTTTTCTTCTCTCTGCTTCCTAATTTCTGCTTGCCGGAGCTGCTGCTTCCTGTGGAGGCTTTCTGACTTATGTTGTGTGTGTCTTCTGCCTCCTGCCCATCTACCAAGAGTTGACTCCCCTTCAATAGACTTACATCCAAGTTCCTGGAGAGAGGATCTGATGAGTTCACATAGTAACTCTGCCGTAGCACAGAGCTCTCCCACCACACCCTAGGGTTATTACAGATGACAGCCTTACTCATGGAAGTGTCCATCCCTGGTCTAGTCCGGATAGGAAAAAGAGATAAACTTGAGTGGTCATCTCTCCTCAAAATGGGGCTCTGAGCATGGAAGCTACTTGTAACATAATAGATTCCTCCCCAAATTAGTATTTTCGGCTAGATATGTCTTCTCAGTTCTAATGTGATACACAGCAGTGAATAAGAAAATATTTCTGGAACCAGAATGCCTGGGCTTTAATCCCATGACCATTATTTTCTAGTAAGTTATGCTTTAGTCAAGTTATGCAATGAATGATTCCTTATCTATAACACAGAGATTATAATATTACCTGTCTGAGAGGGTTATGGGAAGACTGGGGCAATTTACATGAAGTGTTAGAAGAGTATCTGACACGTAAGTGCTCAGTAAATGTTAAATATTATTATTATATCATTTTTTCCACAGTACCTGTGATGGTTTTAAAATATGTCTGTAAATTCTTAGACACTTTTCTCACAAATGGTGGAGTCTAATTCTCCTCCTTGAATATGGTCTGTATTAATGACTTTCTTCTAATGAACAGAATGCAACAAAAGAGATGCCGCATGACTAGGAAGAAAGGCTAGGTCAGAGAAGGTGATATAGCTTCTGCCTTGTTGGGATTATTGCCCTTGGAACCCAGACACCACGTTGTGAAGAAGCCATGGAGAGGTCACATATAGGTGTTCTGGCCAACAGGCCCAGCTAAGGCCTCAGCCAACAACCAGCATCAACTGCCAGCTGTCAGTGAATGAGCCTGCAGATAACCCCAGCACTAGTCTTCAAGTCTTCTTCCTAAAGTCCCAGACATCATAGTGCAGAGTAAGGGATCCACTCCTAGCTTTGCTTGAGTTCCTGATCTACAGAATCTATCAGCATCATTAATGGTTGATTTACAGCATTGAGTTTGGGGGTGGTTTAGGCAGCCAAAGCCTTTATTTATTCATCTCTGTGAGAGTGCTGTTTATGGGGACCTTACCAGAATTCAGGAAGCATTGTGTTATCTCTAAAGCTTGGCTTCTACACTGCAGTGTTTCTCAACCAGAGAGCGGATTATAACGCTTAGGAATTTTTAAAAAATGCATAGCCCCCAGACATGCTGTCCCAGTACCAGTTATATGGGACTTAGACCAGTGTAATTTGAAAATGTTCCTCATTTAACTTCAACAAATCCCCACAAAGGGAGACCACTTACATACCTAGTCCCTACCCTGAGCTTGGAGGGCAATAGCTGAAGACTTTCATTCATATTCATTAAGGGCTTATAAGAATCTATAAATGCCTAGCTCTTTTGCCCAGTGCCCTGCTGGGAAGACCACACTTCCAGTCTGTAAATGAATTAGAAGTACATTTGGTATTTCTGGTATGGAAGCATCTCCTGATGGAATCCAGGAATGGAAGATACCCAACCATGACCTTTAAGAATGAATTCCCAATATATTAACAACAATCAACTCAATTCTTCCCTTCAAAATATGGAGAGCTAGGAAAAAGACAAGAACGTTCACTTCTCTTCTGCATTGTACTGTATGGTCTAGCCAGGACAATTAGGCAAGAAAAAGAAATAAAAATCTTCCAGATTGGGAAGGAAGAAGGAAAACTATCTCTTTCTGCAGAAGACATGATCTTGTGTACAAAATCTGGAGAGTTTAGCCATGCATCCTCCTGGGCCCCGAAAACCAAAACCAAAAAAAAAAAAAAAATTTCTCTCTACCTTCTTCCCATACTCTCCAGTTCAGCAAATCTTAAACTTTAGTGTGCAAAACCGAGTTGTTGAACACAAGTTCCTAGGCCTGACTCCCAGAGATTCTGATATACTTAGCCTAGAAAATGTCATTTTAAGCAGGACCTCAGAAAAGTCTGATGTAGGTGAATTTCAGACCAGACTTTGTAAAAACACAAAACTAAATCTTTCAGAAGTTGTTTAGCACAATGAGTGTAGTGCCTAGAACTCTATTGCCTGGGTTCAATTCTTGGCTCTTCTTAGCTGTGTGGCCTTGAGTACAGCACTTAATTTCACTGTGCCTCAATTTCCCCAATTGAGGCATGGAATGGGGTTAATGAGAGCTCCTACCTCAGAAGTTTGAAGTAAGCATTAAATGCATTAATGTGTATGAAGCAGTTAGACTAATAATTGTACTTATTATCATTTATTTGCTGTAGGGAAACTACATGGCTGTTCCTGGAAGCTAGATCTTAACCTGTAGACACCACAGCAAAACACACTGACACCAACAAGTGTAAGAAAAAGTGCATTAGCTACAGGTTCTCTATCCACACTCTTCTCACTTCCCCTGCTCCCTCAGGAAAGCTGTGACAAATAGACATGCTTTGTTAGAAATTAAATGAAGGCGTGAGCCAGCCCATCCCTCCACAGTTCAAGTCCTTCTCTGTCTTAAAGGACCCTTGCTAATCTCCAGTTTGGTCATCATGTTTGGCACACCGGAGTTTGCTTTTTCCTTTTCCCATTATTTTGATATGTGCCATCAGTGAATTTGGGTTTCCATGCTTTGCTTTGCTTTGTTTCACCAAGAGTTCGTTTCACCAAGAGTTCATTTCCAAATGCAAACATGAGGGCAAATGTTTCTAAAACTTCATGACTCATAAAATGCGCTACTGCCTCTCCCTCACATCCACCACTCACTAGCATGATAGCAAATCTCTAAGAGATTGCCTTGCACCTAGGGAGGCAGCGCCCAGTGCTCACATAAATTATTTATACTGATCAACACTTGTTCGTATTAATGGAAATGATAATGTACAGAAAGCATTAGACTGTGTTTCTAGGTCTATTCACCAGAGGAACATTATTGGTATTCCTACACATGCAGGGAACTAACCTGATGGTTGCTAGTTCAAAAATCAGAGGTAGAACCCTTGCTTTTAAAATTTCCTCATAGTCAGCTAAGGACAGTTTTCTTACCATGCAAGGTCTATTACATACTAGGTACTGTTAATATTTCAGTGACAAGGGGGCAGAAATAGCTCTTGTTGTATGATGCTGTTGTAATTTTTCTATCAGCCAACAACTGTGGATTCCTAAAATAGCAAAAACCTGAAGAAAAAAAAAATGAAGCAGTTCAGAGAGAAGGAATCAGAGTAGGCTGGTGATTCATGTATCCTCAGGAAGAGGGCTGGACATGACCTTTTAAACACCTTTCAACCTTGTTTTTTGTTTTTCTACAATTCTATTCAAACACTAATTTATAATCAAATATTAGTTACAACTCAGAAACAAGCAAAATGTTTTCACGGCCCCCAGCCCCACAATTCCCCAATGTTTTGGTTTTAAACTTGCCTTTAGAAAACTGACCAAACATTTACACCAGTTAAGTTGAAGCCACTTTATTCATGTAATTCTTTAAAGCCCATAATAGTTACAGAGTGGATTTGGGTAGTATTGAAGAAAAACTCGAAACCAAATATAGCTCTGGAGTTGAAGTCAGTATTGCACCTAGAGTGTAAGGCAACACTACTAGTTCCCTGGAGGGACAAGAAAGGATATATCCTTGACCTTCAATGACCTATTCTTGATCTCCTATAAACATGAAAGGCTGGCAGCTGGGTATTTGTGTGCTAAACTCCACCCACTCAGCGACATACCTTGTTTGGACGAACTCAGAGGCACTTCCTGTTTGGGGGCATGACTCAAGGCCTGAAATTGCTCCTTAGACAGAATTAGAGCAACAATATCTGTGCCTAAAAGCCTTCTTTGAACCTGGCTGTCCCCACTCTTCCATGCCTAGAAACTTAGAAACCAAATCTGGGAAGAGAGCCGCAGGGAAGCTGAGGAATGTCTTTAAAGAGACAGAGCCCTTCCTTGTGCCATTTTTGCTCTGCCAGCTCACCTTCCCAAAAGCTCATTTCTGGATGCCTGGCTTCCCTTCTCACAGACACTCTCATGGGGGCGGGAGAAGTGGATCAAACACAAGATTACAGTTCTTTGAAGTGGTGACATCCGTTACAGATCTAAAGTCAAGTTTACAGGACTGTCAATAAGGGAAAAGGAACCTTGTGAGCTGAACTTTCTAAAATTAATCTGCCTAAAAGCTACATAGCAATAGAGGCATAAGCAAGGGATATCTACTACATCTTGAAAGAGACTTTATCCGGTTTGAAAAATTACCTGGTTAATTAATTCAGGCATTGTAGTAATTGAACTAATTTAAAACCAAAATATCCATTACAGAACAGAAATAGATCTGCTATTTCTATCAAGGTAATTACCAGGATAATTGCCAGTCCTCCTCTTGGTTTTGCTCCATGAAAGCCAAGCCAAACCTACTGGCTCACATGCATTTTTACATGTAAATATGCCCTCGTATTAATAAACAAGTGTGTTCTGAGGACAACATTTAAAGTCAGAAACTTCCCTCCCAGAGCTAAGGATAGGAAAGAAAACAAAGGCTGTGTTTCCAATTCAGGCCTTCGATTTTATGTAAATGAATGAAAACCTTATTTAAAAATCCATGTCCTTATTGTACCTATGTTCAGTGGGTTTCTAGAAATTACAATAAAACCTCTTTACTGGCAAATAACAAAACAATAAATTGATAAATGAGTGAAAGCTAGGACCACTATACCATTTTGAGCTACTTCCAAAGATGATGGAAATTTGACAAATTCCCTCCTTCTCATCCATAAAAGGATGAAAATGAAAACTTCAGCACTCTCAGGATTTGTGAAGCTGCTCTTGCCTTTCCGAGTGTGACTCTTCATCCACCTGAGTCTCAAGGAACTGGCCCACTAGAGCACATCAACAGCAGGCTTTTCTTTGCACCTGGCTGGTGAGCACCTGAGACACCTCTAATATTTCTTTGCTATGAGTCACCAACCATGGTCAATGAACAATCAAACATGTTAAAGGGAAGTCCCAAAGAATGTTTTTCAAAGCAAGGGCCTCAAAACCAAATACCTAGAGGGCCAGGTAGGTAATGTACAGCAATGAGGGGAAATGAAATAATAGGACACTGTGAGCCTAAGTTACCTCTGCAGTCTCTTCTTAACTACAGCTAATTTTTGTACTGAGAGTTTATAAGCCCCATGTTGCCACATTTCCTCATTTTTAAGAGATTTCAGAAATCTACTTTTTTGTTGTTGTTTGCTGATTTATAAATGTTTGCAACAAATTGAATTTTGCAAACGCTATGTCAGAAAATCAAAACGAATCTGTGAAAATAACCAACAATTTTTGATCTGTAGTTTACAGTATCATCCCTGCACACATAGAAACACATGGGCACAAAAAGTGTGCATACCCACCCACCCCCAAACAATCCTCAGCCTCAAAAGTGATGGATCCTGGGAGTTGAATTTGTTACACTTCAATCATCCTTGGAACTAGCCTGAAATAATCTTAGCTGTCATTCCTTTTTCAATTTATTATTTTGTAGACATTTTTCAGTAAAAAGGTACTATTATAATTTAAAGAAACTTACTGTGATAAGGACATAGGACATAGATTTTTTTCATTCATTTACTGAAATACGAAATCCAATAAAGAAAATTCTATTTAGAGACTAAAAATTACATATATATCAAAAAAACATACATATATTCACTGAAGAATAAAGAATTAACATTTTTTCATCCAAAATTTTGTTTACTCTCCTTAATTACTAAAGTCAGAGGGTTTGAGTCATATAGCCAGAAATAACTCACTGAGAGGTCATTACCTATGTGAGGTAAGCAGTTACTCAGTAGCAGACACCTGCTAGGGTGTGCCCATCATAACAAACTTGTAGATGTGTATTATTCCATAGTAATTTTTTAAAATGGCATAAATCAGGGAAGAGTGGATGAGTTGACTTCCATATTATGTACCAGATTAAAACTTTCATATCATATATTAAAACTGTCAAGCCAAAATAAGTTTTCAATGATCAATAAAGCCGTTACTGAACCAGAATATGAAGAAGGGATACTTAAGATAAAACAGAAACTTCTGAGAACAGATAAGTACATTCTGTCCTATTTTTAGTTAGACACGAATATCTACAGAAAATGGTTCTTTAGGAAAAAAAGACACATTTAGTGTTCAAATACATATTCATTGTGGATTAAGAGTGTGTAATATACACACAAGAGATGTTCCCTAGAGTGTTTATTGTAGAGTTGGGCAGTAGTCAGTGTGTAATGGTGGTATCTTGTTCCTCTCATCACAAACAGCAGACTTCATTTTCCCATGCTTGTTGAAAGGTTTTTCAGTGTTCTGAGAATTGGGAGTCATTATGGGATGCACATTGAAAATAGCTGCTTATTCAGAATAAGCTGAAAGCAAAGGGCTATTATTTCCAGTCTAAATCATTCTAATGGGATTGGATCATCAGTTTCTTTCCTAGATCTTTATATTAAAAATATTATCTTTTTTCTCTCACTGAAAACTTCTGCTGCTTAAGAGCAGAATAATTGCATTTACAAACTCCTGATGACCTTTCATAAACACTATGATCACAAACTCAAGACTAGACTTCAATACTGTACGTTATGTCACAAAATAGCTGCTAAAATCAGAAATTCTGTTCAGAATGAATTGAGGGAAGGCAATTTTGTTTCCAAATTTACTATTGTTATTGTTCTATGCATATCTATAAATCAGTTTGCCTGTCCAATTGTGAAGCAGTTATTACTAGCTCTATTTAAAGAATTTAGAAAGC
>NW_012141191.1:657963-661165 GCF_000956105.1 Propithecus coquereli
ACACAAAACAAAGTACATTCTCCTGCTATCAATTCCTGTCTTTCACTTGGTCCCCAGCCTGCCCTGGGGCCTGACATTGTGCACTAGTCAAGGCGCTGTGACCAGAGTTCTTACTGGAAATTGGGATATTTGGGATTTACCTTGATTCTGATTCCCATTGTTCTTCGGGCTTTCCCAAAGGCTTGACTTCCGTGCTTCCTTTGTTTACATCTGTGTCTTCTACTGAGCTAATTCACTATTTGACCCTGACCACAAGTCCCTCTCAACTGGTGGCCTCCTGTAAACACTCTCCTGTCATCTGACTCTCCCATCCTCCCACCCTCCATCTTCACCCCCTCCCTGCCCATCCTAGGTTTGCTTTTGTTATTCCTGTCTGGTGCTGACAGCTCATAGGGCCCTGTATGCCCCAAAGGCCATAGTGAGCTCAAGGCAGCCATTCAGAGACAGTTAAGATGACTACGGGGTGCAGTAATCAGGAAAGTCTCCTGGGGAAGGGAGCTTGATGGGAAGTGATCATTGAATTACGTGGAAAAGAGAGAGAAAACCATTGTATCTAGAAGAGGATAAAAACACTGGAAAATAAGAATGTAGACATTAAGTAGGCCACACTGAGAGAAGAAAATAGATCTTGATAATAGTGGAAGATTCCTTTAGGAAGGTACATTAGGGTTACCTGTGGATAGTCTGAATGTTTTAAGATTTAAACTTACCTTTGAATGTTATACAGTATGTTTAGGAACAAGAAAGAATAAAGGAAGAAAAACCAATGATTGTCACTGAGAAATAGGTAGGATCCAAAATGAATCCATGGATTCAAGCTACAATAACTATGAGAATGACTGGAACCGCTGGAACGAACAGGAAATTAAAAAGGCAGACATTCATTACAGAGAATATGAATTTTCTTTTAGCTATGATGAATCTGAGGTAATTTGGTAATGTTCTACTGGAAACACCAAGCAAGAAGTTTGAACTACAGGGCCAGGATTTGCAAAATTGATCTAGGTGAGATTATTCACACAAAAGTATGAGTTAATCCCATGAAAACAGATGAACTATCCAAAGGAAGAGCAAAGGCAAAATCAGGAATTATCAGCACAAGCTTGGATACATTTATATTCACAGCTATTGATTGATGGCTAATAGCATATCAGGGATCAGAGTAGATAAAATCAATGTTTTCATTTTTAGAACAGACAGCACACTTGGTTAAATTTTTAAAAGAACTTTTAAGAAATTATTAATTGTGGTAAAAGGCACCTAACATAAAATTTGCCATCTTAACTATTTTTAAGTGTACAGTTCAGCAGTATTAAGTACATTCACATTGTCGTACAACCATCGCCAGCATCCATCTTCAGAATTCTATTCATCTTGCAAAACTATGGTAAAATTTTGTACCCATTAAATAATAACTCTCATTTCTCCCTCATACCCCTCACCCCTTGGCAACTACTATTCTACTTTCTGTCTCTGTAAATTTGACTACTCTAAGTACCTCACATAAGTGGAATCATATAGTATTTGTCTTTTTGTGAATGGCTTATTTCACTTACATAATGTCCCCAAGGTTCGTACATGTTGTGGTCTGTGTCAGAATTTCCTTTCTTTTTAAGGCTGAATACTATTCCATTCTATGTATAGACCACGTTTTGTTTATCCACCCATCTGTCAGTGGACACTTGGAATGCTTCCACATTTGGGCTACTGTGAATAATGCTACTATGAATAGAGGTGCGCAAATATTTTCTTGAGAGAGCCTGCTTTCAAATCTTTTGGGCATACACTCAGAAGTGAAATTACCGGATCATATGGTAACTCTATCTTTAATTTTTTGAGGAATTGCCAGACTGTTTTCTATTGCACCTACACCATTTTACACCAACATTTTACAACAATGCAATAGTGCACAAGGGTTCCAATTTCTTCACATCCTTACTAACACCTGTTATTTCTTGTTTTTTTGATAGCAGCCATTCCAACGGGTGTGTGGTGGTGTCTCATTGTGGTTTTGATTTGCATTCCTTAATAATTAGTGATGTTGAACATCTTTTCATGTGCATCTTTCATCTGCATATCTTTGGTAAAATGTCTATTCCAGTCCTTTTCCCATTTGTTAACCAGGTTGTTTGCTATTATTCTTGTTGTTGAGTTGTAGGACTTCTTTATATATTCTAGCTATTAATCCCTTATCAGATATATGATTTACAAATTTTTACAATTCTGTGCTTTCCTTTTCACTGTTGACTGTGTCCTTTGATGCACAGAAGTTTTAAATTTTGATGTAGTCCAATTTATCTGTTTTTTTCTTTTGTTGCCTATGTTTTGGTGTCATATTTAAGAAATCATTGCCAAATCAAATGTAATGAAGCTGCACCTGGTTAACTTTTTTAAAAAAAACTTTATGAGGCATCATTTATATACCATAAAATTATCCCATAAATGTACAGTTCAATGATCTTCATTAAAATTACACACTTATGCAATTATCACCACAACCTAGTTTTAGAACATGCTCATCACCTCAAAAATATCCCTGTGCCAGTATGCAGTCAATCCTTGCTACCATCCCTGGCCCCAGGCCACCATTGAACTCTTTTCTTTCTCTATAAATTTGCCTGCACCTGATTAAATTTTAAAAGTTACTTTTAAATTATCTTTTAAAAACTAATATTTCACAGAATTTGTGTGCTGGGGGGAGCAAGTATGTCACTTAATCCACCATCACACTTTGTATGTTTTTAACACTTTTTTTTTCTCACTGATCTATTGTTTTAATATCCTGTTTTATTTTTATTTCAATCTTTGTCAAAAGTAAATTCGAAAATTGATTTTGTTGGTAAGTGACCCCCTTAAAACATGTTATTAGAATATTATCTATTCCCTAGAGTGTATCTCTTATTGCTGAATCTAATTTCCTTCTAAAATAAGGCATGACATTTCCAGTAAGGCACCCAGGTGAGTTATGTGCCTGTCCTAATCACCAGCCACCTGTCATGATCCAAACAGGTTTCTAGGTTGTTTGTATTCTCTCTTCCTCTCTCTCTAACCCAAGATTGAACCTCTTACTGTTCAGTGCTGATCACACATACTCTGCACACACTACCACCTGTACTGGGTGGAATTCAGAAGCCGCAATAGAGCCTTAAATACACTGTAAGTGAATTCCTTAAGGCCTTGGCATGTGGAGGTACACACCCAT
>NW_012141191.1:661215-663093 GCF_000956105.1 Propithecus coquereli
GTTTCAATTTGTTAAAATGTGGGCCACAGAAACAACTTTCCAAGATAACTAAAGAAATAACCTTCAGAGGAAATTCTTGAGCTTCTTAAAATTGGTCATTTCCATTCACTTGTGAAATCATTTTTAGTGCTTAGTAGGTTCAAGGAAAATATGTATGAGCAGGGAGGCAAAAGAAAAGGAAGAGAGAGGGAGTTGATGTCTGGGTAGCTAAATCAGTTCCTTAAAGAATTTAAACTTGAGTAGTAAAGGAGGAGATAAGACTTCCCAGCAAGTAACTACGAATCAGAATCAAAAGTCATGCCTGCTACAGTAGAGCTAAGCCAAAGAGCAATGACACCTGGGAGGAGGAAGAGATTGTTTTTGCCTCTGAATTCATTTTCCTTCCATAGTTGTGACTCTGAAAACTAGCAAAGCCCACCCTGTAAAATCATCTTTCACAATTCAAATAACTATAGACAATTTTAGAATTCAAGTATACCTTTAAGAGTTTGTGGTTAGAACTCTTACATTCTACAGCTGAAGTCAAGTAACCAAATTAGAGAAGGTCAAATCATGAAGTCATCTATTATGTTCTTCCTGCTTCACATGACCCATGAGTTCCCTGTTTCTGAGTCATGTTGGAAATACCCTTTACACATTGCATGTCTCTTCTACCAAAGGAAGAGAAAATTCAAATGCAAATGAAAAATCCATGCAGTAGTTTGGGCTTTAGGTTTTTCCATGGCCTTATTCCTTCTGTTCTTTTCCACTCTCCCTTTTCCTGCAGAGATTTTAAGTTCTGCCTAGAGTACAGGGCTTTCTTCACCTGTTAATTTATTGCCTAACAAGCAAACCTAGGTAACCCTGAGCCAATGGCTTCTTTTTTCATTCCTTCCTTCCTTCCTCCCTTCCTTCCTTCCATTCTTCTTTCCTTCTTTCCATGTAGCTTCCTAAGACACTGGGCTTAGACTTAGTATTCCTAGATTAACCAAAGATCCCTGGGGTCCAATTGTGGAAAAATCTGAAGGAGTTCTGCATTCTAAACAATAATTGAAAAAATTTAATTAAAAAATTAAAAGCTCTGAAGGTGTGCCAGGCATGGTGGGCATCTCAGCAAGATTTGGTGTAGACAGAGGCTAATGAGCAGCAGGACTTTCCTAATGCCCTAGTGAGAGACCCTCCATCTTCAACCCAGAACTGAAGGAGGTGGGGCATCCCATGAATCACTGAGATTGAATCTCCCAACAGTCTATATCAGAGTCAAAATTAAATACAAAGAAAGGAAAAAGGAAGGGAAGGTAGGAAGAAAAAAAGGAAGAAAAATAGAAAAAGCTTACATACTTAAGCTGTAGGCTGACATTCATGCACACTACACTTTATTTACACAGTGATGTAGTGAGGATATTTTCTTTATACTTCATGAAGAAGATAGTTTTCATTCAATAGCTTCAGAATAATCAACCTCAGATAAGCCGAGAGCTTTATCTACATTAGTTAATTTTATCTAATCATCACAATAATCTTACAATCTTGGTTTTGTTATCCATATTTTAGAGATGAAGACAACAGGCTCAGAAAGCTCAAGTAATGTGCCCAAGATCCCACACAGCTAGTAAGTGGTAGAACCGGGATGAGGAACCAGGTTCCAGTGCTGCATTCTGTACTTGTGTTAGAACCGGTTCCCCTCGGCCCCAGGAACAGAGAGGCAGAGTCACCGAGACTGCAAATGGCAAAGGAGTTTATTTGCTAGCTCGAGCTAGGGTCCAAGTCCCAGAGCACCAACGCAGTGGCCTCCCTATGAACCAGGACCCCGCCCTGGGGTAAAAGTGAAACTTTTATACTTTCTTTTGCACACGACACGCAGGTTCCACACGACACGTTGGGCACACCATCCCCCTT
>NW_012141191.1:666558-696749 GCF_000956105.1 Propithecus coquereli
TTTTTGTAAAAAAAAAAAAAAAATAGCAAAAATCCTGTTTTGTCTTGATAAATAAATAATGTTTCTGATACCCAGGTCAAATTCAGAAAACTTTGGTTAAAAAAAAAAATGGAATACTGTAGAGATCAATTTTAATCCCAATTTCCTGAGGTAATAAGGTCAAATTCTGAGCTATAAGTTCTTTTTTAACGGTCAACTTCAGATTAAGAGCTTTGTGTTTGGCTAGTTCATATGACACGTACATGCTTTAGTGAGTTTTAGTTGAGGATGATGGCTTTAATACAATGAAACCACTTAATTTTAGTGTTAAGATCAAGACTTGAATCATACCATGTCAAAGCAAGGTATCAATGTAGGAGGGTCTTATTATAGAGCAGGTTGTGTTTGTGGCTTGACAATGTACCCTAGACCTCTAGATCATCTTTGTGTGTTCAACTCAAAGGATGCTAAGTAGAGAATGAACACATTTTTCTGGAAACCAAGAAGTCTCTAGAAAAAAAAAAAATGACTCTAATGAATTTCACCATTATTAAATGGTCCCAACTGAGATCAGTGGACAGAGAAGGACCCCAGGGTTGTGCTTCCTAAGGAAGAACTCACCGGGAGAGGGGGAAAATGTGTCAATGGTCGGGCCTCAACATCATTACCTAGATAATTCCCAGGCGAGATCTGGACATAATGTGTAACAGAGGTAACCTGGCCTAGGGGCTCCAGCACCGTGGATACGCTTTGATGAGTGCCTGTGCCTGTTACTATAGCAGCAAACAATCTCATTGAGTTCCAGGCATAAAATGGTAGGTGCAATCACAGCCAAGTATAACCATACGGGGGAGACTTCTTCACCTCCCTCCCCTCCACACTGGCCCTGAAGAATTATTGCCAAACTAGTGACAGGGTATCAGAGGGCTCTACAAGGCTGCCTGTTTTCAACAGAGCCCTGTGAGTTTGGCTTCTTCAGTTTTCTCTCTTTGACCCTGTAGGTGATAATTTAACTTGTATTGGAATTTTTATTCTCTATTAAAAAGTCTCCTATCCATGAAGTGGATAACTAGTCAAGAAGGAATAAAAGATATTTTACCCCAACCCCAAGAAAGAGCAGTGGACAGACTATTGTGTTTCTAAGTTCCAGGCCCTTCTTCGTGGTCCTTTAAGCTTCACTGGGAAGAAAGAGCAGAAAGTATCTTTGATGTCTTAGAAAGATGAAGAAGGAAAAAGGCCCAGACCCTGAGGGGATTCTAGAATTCAAAAAAGGAGTAGCGATTGTTGTTTCTGAGACAAGGAGATGACTGGGTGTGCTTGGGTTCCCTGAAAGACCCAGTAGGAGCGAGACTATGCAGCTTGCGGAAAGGTGGAGCGTTGGTAGCCTTAGGGTTCGAAATCATCAGAGAGCAAGTTGTATTAAGCCTTTGTGACACTCTCCTGCAAAGTCCCCGCTACTCTGCAGGAATCTGTATAAGCTGATGCGTTGCTAATGCCTGAAGCCGCAGGGCCAGAGGTACAATGGAAACCTGGTGGTCCTGCAGAGCCCAGACAGCGCAGGGAGCAGGGAACAGAGATTCGTCAGGGCCGCTAGTCCCTTCAGAGTGGAATTCTGGCACACTGTGTTTTGCTGCATAAGGCCCCAGAAATCTAAATGATCCAAAAGAAGGAGTTGAGAAGGCAGGAGTGTGATAATAGATTTTCCTCAATTCTGCCAGTGGGGCCTAGAGCCATTTCCATTTTAATCTGAAAAGTAAGAAACTTGGCAAGATTTTCATCACAGAGCATGAAGCACTTCACGTCTGTTATATAAACTATAATGTTCATATTTGGGGTTTCACAAATATGTTGCAATTTATTTCATCAGTTATTTATTTAATCAGCATCTAATAAGGGAAAACAGATAAATACAATGTTCTTTGTGCTCTCCCAAGCCCCTGGAGCCTAACTGCCCTGGAGTAGATAATCAACATAACAAAATTGATGTAAATTCTGCAGTTGAGATTTAACAGTGAGCTGTGGGAACACAGCATAGTGAGGGTCTAACCTGGGCAGGAGTTTCTGAAAGGAGATGACGTTTGATTTGAGTCTTTTTTTTTTTTTTTTGAGACAGAATCTCTCTTTGTCACCCAGGCTAGAGTGCAGTGGCATCATCACAGCTCACTGCAACCTCAAGCTCCTGGGCTCAAGTGATCCTCCTGCCTCAGCCTCCCAAGTAGCTGGGACTGCAGACTTGAGCCACTTTACCTGGCTGATTTTTTTTTTTTCTATTTTTAGTAGAGGTGGGGTCTTGCTCTTGCTCAGGATGGTCTGGAACTCCTGAGCTCAAGCGATCCTCTGGCCTCAGCCTCCCAGAGTGCTAGGATTATGGGCGTGAGCCATGTCGCCCGGCTATTGACTTGAGTCTTGATGCATGGGCGAGTTTGTTGTTTCTTCCATCTCTGTTCTTTCCATGGAGACACCACCAGCCAATACAAGTCCCCTTCAGGAGCATATCTGTGAACTCCTCTGTTTCCCTTAAACAGACAGGCGACACCTCACTCTCACCTTCGCTAGCTCTCCAACATTCGCGGGACCCCATTTATTTCCTGTGCCCCATTAAGATAAGGGTTTCAGCTGGGTTCTGGAATTTCTCCCTCAGGCCGCAACCCAATCGTTGCCTTTAGTGCTCTTTTTCCTGTCCCATGCTCCCCACCCCTATAGAGTTTACCAGTCAGATTCGCTGTGCCAAGTCTCTTGATCAAAACAGGGGAATCAAATATTGAGAGGTAAAGAAAAGGATCTGATAGGAAATATCCATCCATTCTACCCTTTTTTATTATGACTTCTGAACAGGTCACCCTATGTCCATTGAATATTCCAGTAGATACTTTGGGCGTTGAAAGACAGGAAAAATGGGAGCAATTAGAGTATAGTGGCTTAGAACATAGGCTCTGAAGCCAGGTTTAGGTTTAAATTATAGATTCTCCAACCAAGAGATTCTCATGCTTCCCCTCAACCTGTTCCCTCCAAACCAAGAAGGATGGCTTGCTACAGCACCGCTCAGGAGCTGCTATTTCTGAGTATGTGGCATATCCCTAAGGGTAAAAATATATATTGAGAACTGCTGAGATGATTCATGTAAAGGGCCCAGTACATGCCTGGCACATTGTAAGCATAAATAAATGGTTGTTTTAGGTAACTGAAATATAAATAGAAAATGTGTGATTTTGGTAGCTGCTCTTGATCTACTGGCTAGCATAATGAGTGTCATGTACATCTTACACTAGCTACACACATTTAAGACACGTTTTATTAGTTACACACATTTAAGACTCATATCTTCATCTCTATGCAAAAACACTTTACTAAAATACCAACTAATGATTTCTTATTTCTAAAACTGTTTCAAATCTAATACATCTCAAAAAGTTGCTTTTCCTTCATTTTTTATTCTGAATTCCGCCAAGCTACTAATTTTCAATATGAAGTTGCCATAATTAAACTTTTTCTTAAAGAAGAAATAAACTTCTTTAGTCATGAGACCAAAGTTCAGCCCACATCAGAGGCAGTTATTGTGAATTCCTCCCTAAAATATTCAAACTGAGCATATGTGGAATTCAAATTGGTTTCACTCAAAAATGAAATCCTTGTAGGATCGTAGACTGTAAACACAAGAAATATACCCCTGCTATTTTATGCCTCCCCCACAAATTGTTTCCATCCATGTCTCAAGTGCCAGTCTGTTTTCATGAATTTTAATTATAACTGGCACCAGATTGTTGCTGGGGATAAGGGTCAGACTCGGAAGTGGAGGGGATTTTGACATCTGACGAACCCCGGATAAGATATGAGGTTTGCATCTGGGACTGGCTTCCTGAATGCAGGAGAAAGCTGGTGAGAGACCACACTTTCTGGTCAGTCTAGTAGCAAACATCAACCTCTGAGGTTTTCTCCTTGGAAAAATACAAAAGGCAGAACTTCTGCAGGTAGGCTAAAATTGACAGAGGAAAAGAGAACTACTGGAAATACGAACATAATTTAAAGAAGAAATCCTGTGATCTAATGAAGAAGAATTAAAGAGAGCTTTGACTGATGTCAGTGGTACTGTTGGAGACCATGGTTGTTCCCAGACAGGAAAAATTTTGAAGAGACATGACAATGGAGATGTGAAATTATATATCTGTTTTGGCTAGAAAAGAAATAGAGGTGGCATTTCATTTAGCACAACTTGTGATACAAAAGTGGGCTCTTTGTATCTCAACAGATACCAAATAAATTTAAGTGACTGGAACAAAATTTTTTCCTAAGGGAAGTGATTTATTGCTTTGACATAAAGCAAAAAAAGTCAATATCATCAAAACCAATCTTCTCTTAACACTAGGAAAATTGTGCCATCTCCAAATATACCCAACATCTGCAAAGTACACCCATTATAAGTAAAATTCAGTGATCTCTATAATCATACAATAATTTCCCCAGAACAAAAGCAAACAGACAGTAGCAGGGGTGTCAGTACTTTACAAAGCAAATTTCATCAGTAATAGCTCTAGTATTTAAACAGCCAGAAATAAGAATAGACAACATTAATGTGGAAAATGTAAAATATGCAAGCAAGTATATGCCACTATGAAATAATACTTATACAGAGGAGCATGCAAAGGAGTTATTGTGATTTGTGTCACTCTACCCAAGCCTTTAGTGGGTCAAGGGAAGTTTAGTCAAAAGAAAGGTCAGGCAACAATAAATCCAAGATATCCCCACAGAAAGGTTGAATCCATACATCATTGTCTAAATCAGTACCTTCTAAATTTTTTGACCCATGCACCTATGAGTAAAACCAATTTTAAGCATGCACCTTCAATTTATATATATATGCACATGTACTGTATATACAGTATATATATATGCATGTATTATTATATTTATATATGCAAATGTAACATATGTGTATATATTATTTTATGATATAGTATATGCATACACTATTATACTAACACATTATATATAATAAAATAAAAATGCACAAAATAAAAATGTTAAAAGAATGAGATAAAAGTAACATAGTGGTTTATTTTATTTTTATTCTATTTATTAATTTACAAAGAAATCTTTCTGTTCTCACTTTAAAAATTGTTAATACTATTAAACTTATGTAAACAATGTGATTTGATATATATGTATATTTAATTATTGTCATTAAGTCTGACGTTATGTTCATTATTTCTGGACCTCATTATCTTACCTACTAAATCGTGCTATTCATTTTTTAAATCCGGTTATCTAATTATGCAAAAGTTTTTGTTTAAATTTGACAAAGTATTCGATTAGGGTGAGGCCTACAATAACAAAGGAAGTAAATCCATATTTCCTATATTCTCTTGATCATTTCAAAATTCATTAGAATTTTTGAATTCATCTTTTACATCTCCTTTGGCTGCCGAAGAATTGGTTCTATAGGATAGAGAAAAATGTCAACTCTGCCATTTTTTCCATTACTAAGCAGTACATGAATTCTTATCTTCAATTGTAAATATTTTTTCAGAAATTTATTTAATCTATTTGTCCATTTTGTAAAATAGACAATAAAATCCCTAAATCCACTTATAACCAAGTACATGCAAACTGCAGTGTGTGTCAATACACTGAAATCGAGCAAGAGAGAACCCCACAGCCAATTCTTTGGGATTAGGGAACTCCCACTGATCCTTTAAGAAACCTCAAATACCTGTCTGATAGTACGTCTGCGCAGTGACTAGTGCCAATCTACATATTAAATATTAGTAAAGCTTAATTTCTTCTCTCTGCATATTAATATAAAAACCATAAGTTATAATATCATTTTCCACACACCAATGAGTGGTCTTGTTCACACCCTGGTGAGCATGTCCTCCACTTTAAAACGGATGTCTCTTCATAAAAGGCCTGTTCTTCTCTCTCCCCGCAGAGTAAGTGAATATGTGTTTTATGGCCCATGGAGTAATTCTGGGGGTGAGGTTACAGATTAACAATTGCTTAGCACTTCTCATGACTTTGGATTCCTGAATTAATTTCTTTTGTGGAGACTCCAACCAAGAAATATCATCATTCATTCATTTCGCAAATATTTATCGAGATTCTACTATCTTACCCTTTCAAATTTCATATAAAAAAGAATTTGAGTAATTGAGAACCAAAATGAATACTCCCTAAATAATGTAGACCAGAGGTCAGAAACTTTTTCTATAAAGGGGCAGATAGTAAATATTTTCAGTGTTGCAGCTCATACCACCTCTGTTCCTCTACTCAACTCAGCCACTGTGGTATAAGAGCAGTCACAGACATAGGTAGAATAAGGTGCATGGCTGTGTTCCAACAAAACTTTCTTTACGAAAATAGGTAGCAGGAAGGATTTGACTTGCAGGCTGTAGCTCTCCAACCCCTTATCTAAGCAATTGCTTCACTTCCCTATCTGATTTGACTATAGTGATATGGGCCTAAGAAATTTTACTTACATGATTTTTTAGTCACACTATTTTATTTTATTTGAATAAGTAAGAAAATTAGAGCAAGCTAGTCATTTTCTTGGTGCGTATTCAGACACATCTTTACTTTTTCAGATACGTTCTTTACTTTTTGTCCCTGGATGCACTGACCAAATGAGTTAGTCCCTAATTTCTTACAAAATTAATTTTATATAGAGTCAAAATAACAATTGAAAGGCATAGTCTTGTCTTTAAAAGAATAAAGGTCTCCTTGAGCAATATATGCAGGCTGGCTTTAAGATAAATCTTGTTTGTTTTTGTGTGTCACAACATATATGTCGAATGCTACAGGGGCAGGAAAAGCAAACTATAGCTTGCCAGGAAGAGGGTTAAATTCCACTAAAATATGTAAAAAGCTACCTAGTAATAACTACATTATGCTACTTGCAATTTATACTTCACTTCCCAATGTACTCTAAGATAAGTTCCACCTCAATACTTACCCAATGATTCTCAAACTTGAGTGTCCACAAGTTTCACCTTGGAAGTTAGTTAAAATGTTGATTGTCTGTAAGTCTTCTGGGCTGAGATCCAGGAATCCGTCACCAAGCATTTCTGGTGATGGGGCCAGTCATAAGAACACATAGGTGCTAAAAAGAACAGAGTAAATTTGCTGAGTTCAAAATCTCCCCTGCAAGGCTGGAGTGACAATTAGCGAAAATATATCTGAAGCTCCTGAATCAGAACTTGGCAGATAGTACATACTCAATAGATGTAAATAATTTTATAATTATTGTGGTATAATTACTACTTTATATGTAAAGAAAGCTATATATTCCACGCTAGGAAAACTGGAAGCACCGAAACCGCATTTAGGTGAAAAGGGAAGGGAAGGAATTAATAAATCTTCAAAACCAAAACTGGATGCTCTATGCAAAAGATCAGGAACTTCAAGAGTTAAAAAGGAAAGGTCATAACTGCTGAATCATTAGGTAATCATTAAACCAAACTAGAGACAAGTAATGAAGGAAAGGGGAAAAACGGCCTTAATAGCTATTTGCCCATATGTCACAAAATTAAAGCAAAGACATGTTTATTATCGATCACCTGGGCCTTAACCACAGCTTTCTGATTCTCTTTGCCTGAGTACACCTGAATTTAGGGCTATAAAATCGAGAAAGCAGTGGGACTTAGGGAAAAGGGAGATTTTCAAACTGTAATTGAAGTCAGAGAGCCATTCCAGCCAAACAAGATCATTGCTCTTCCCAATAAATCCCCAGAGACTGGTGGTTTTGCCATTTGCTTAGCCCTTGGCAAAGGATATCTCGAACTGTTTTCAGGCCAGGCTGGTCCCGGTTCTTGCATTCGCTTGCTCATTCATTCATCCAACCGATACTTAACAAGCTCCGACCATGTGCCAAGTACTGTTCTAGGCAATTGGGATACACAAGTGAACAAAACAGATAAACAGATCCCTGCTCTTATAGAACTTACAAAGAGAGGCAGATAAGAGAAAATAAACCCAGTGAATAAATAAATTATAAAATATGGAAAGGAAAAGTGGCAGGGTATAGGAGAAGGTGGGAGTATGAGGCGTAGTCAAGGTGAGCCTTACTGGGAAAGTGAGATTTGAGCTGAGACCTGAAGGAGGCAGCTACGGGCCGGTGGCAGAGACTTCAAAGGTCATAGGACCAGAGAGTGCAGGACTGTTGTTGCTGTTTTAAGACTAGTGAAGTGTAGTAGCGAGAAAGGAGGAAAGAGTACAACAAGGAGTTTGATCTGTAACTGACTGTGAACAATCGAGATAGCTCAGTACCTTCAGACCGGCCAGGACTTTTTTTTTTTTTTTTGAGACAGAGTCTCACTCTGTTGCCCCGGCTAGAGTGCCGTGGCGTCAGCCTAGCTCACAGCAACCTCAAACTCCTGGGCTCAAGCGATCCTTCTGCCTCAGCCTCCCAAGTAGCTGGGACTACAGGCATGTGCCACCATGCCCGGCTAATTTTTTCTATATATTTTTAGTTGTCCAGATAATTTCTTTCTATTTTTTTTTAGTAGAGACTGGGTCTCGCTCTTGCTCAGGCTGGTCTCGAACTCCTGAGCTCAAACAATCCGCCCACCTCAGCCTCCCAGAGTGCTAGGATTACAGGCGCAGGACTTTTTTTTTTAACAATACCAAGGAGCCAGTGTGGCTGGAGGAGAGTGAATAATAAGAAATGAGAGCAGAGAAGTAATTGAGGGCCTTGCAGGGCATTTGCTGCAAGAACTCTGGCTTTTACCTTGAAATGAGAAGACTGTACGGTTTTGGGCACAGGAGTGACATATCTGATTTAGATTTGAAAAGGCTCTCTCTTGTCGTGTGGAGAGTGAGCTACAGAGGACCAGTGGACGTGCCTGCAGTAAGCACGGTGCGGAGCTCATTGCCTCCAGCAACAGTGCTTTCCACGTAGGAGCGCTTGGGAGCTCCCTGCAAAGACCGATCTCTGCCTGTGCTTGATCACTGACCCTTAACTGAAGGTTCTGCTTGCTACTCGGTTTTGACCTCTGGCCACCATATAATCTAATTACATGGTCCCAGCCATCCTATTGTTCTCTCAAATTTGCCTTAGCTGCCCCCAAAAGGTGCACAAAGTTCAATCTTTTTCATCCAACAATTTCCAGAGCCCATCATTATATGAAAAATCAATTGGAAAATAGAAGCACTTGAAACCTACTTTAAGGGATAAGAATAAGTATCATATTTTCAGTTTCTACTATATGCCAGGTGCTGTGCTTTATGTATATTAACAGTTAATCCCCTTAACCGGGGAGCTGATATTATTATTATAATGTCTCAGTGGTAGAAACCATGTCTTGAAATCATGGAGTAATTTGTAAAAACAGAAGACAGGATTCAAACCCAGAAAATGATACTCCTACGCTATAATATATAATTAGCTTTGGTATAAATATTTATGCCCAAAAGTCCTGGTTAAAAAAATGTTTTTCAGGATCTTATTCACACTATTCATTACTATACTACATCCTGTTAATGCTGTATTCAGAGAACAAAGGAAACGTTAGCCTGGCCCTGACCTCAATATGGCAAAATCCCTCTAATCAGACACAATCAGGACTGGTAGTTAGTTGGTTAATAAAACAGAAAAAAAAAATTAAAGTGAGGAAAGATAAGAAGTTATATATGTATACCTAAATAATTTATTTTGGCATCCATCATTTCTTTCTGTATCTACTCATCAATCTTTTGTTGTAGAACATTTTCTTACAGTCTGGAGTTCTGTTACTTTCTTGAATAACGCATCATCCTTTGATCTCCAGTTTTAGTTTCTTTAAAGTGAAATAAGAAAATAAGCTCAGCTGTGAAGAAACATGGAAACAGACTTCTCAGCCGGCGTGGTGGCTCATTCCTGTAATCCCAGCGCTTTGGGAGGCCAAGGCGGGAGGATCACTTAAGCCCAGAAGTTGGAGACCAGTCTGGGCAATATTGAGACCCTGCGTCTACAAAAAATAGAAAAAGAAAAAGAAAAAAAAAAGCAGACTTCTTTAGATATTTATGAATATTTTCTAATTTTTTATGATGTCTTGTTCATATGTGATTATATTACACACATCCTTCCCTTATAGATCCTATTCAAAACATTTAGTTTTAATTCTCATAGCAACAGTTCTCTTTCTTTTCACACTCATATTTCTTTGGCTTTCATACCATTTGATAAATTATGTAATTTCAGTAACAAATACCACTGGCATAAACAGATTCGGGGACTAACTCAGCTGATTGTTGGTAAACATAAAACTCAATAGATAGAGGCAGAATGGATGAACACACGAGAACAATCTTTGGGCTGCTAGTATTCTGCAGCAAGCATTGTCCAACATGTTTTACAGAGAGAATGAAGAGCATGCATTACTCTAGTGGGTCGGTTAAGTGGATGTTGATTAACAGAGCATCTTTGGTATAGATTATTGGATGCCAAGTAATGAAATCTTACTTGGAATTGCAGAACATAGGAACTGGAAGAAACAGTAACAAAAAATAACTGGCATAATCCAATCATTTAACAGATGAAAAAAAACAGAACTTCAGAGTCTATCTTCCCAAGATTATTTCATTAGCAGGGAAAAGCACAGATTTGATGCTCTCTGTTCAGTGTTCCTTCCCACACTGGAGAATTCCATCTTCTCATTACTGGATAAAGTTACTTAAATGACCTAATTTTCTCTTTTCCTTCATCTTTCTGTCTTCAAATGCAGTCCAAAAAAGGATTTCTCTCACCTGAGACTAACAATTTTATTACCTAAAAACAGTTAGAGATGTTCTACTTCGAGGTTTTCAAGTAAAAAAAGACTACTTTGTTTTGTTTCTCTTAGATTTCAATGTCGATTTCATATAAGTCTTTCCCAAAATATGAAAACTCAGCATCAAATTTTCTATATATGTGACCCTTTAAATTCACAGAGAGTTAAATTTACACATTGGTCAGGAACTAGAAAATAGCTTGAAAGAAAAAAATGACTAAAATACTAGAAAGACTGAAAAAAATAAACAAAAAATCAAACTTGCAGTTGACTTTTCCAGATATTTTGCCAAGATGCCTAAGGTCATTGGTAACTACTCTGTTTTCATGTAATACTATCAAAATATCTACCATCGAAATAGAACAGAAACTGCAATATTTACTTTGCAAAAAGTACAAGGCTTGTATGATGTGTACTCATGTATATTTATAAAAATCAGTCAAAATATAATGTAATAAAAGTCTAAAAATGGAACTGGGGAATTAGAACCAGATTTCATATTCTCCTATATTTTTTTTCTTATTTATTTTCTTTTTCTTATTTATTTTCTTTCTGCCAGGAACAATCTATAAAAAAATTGATTTGGCATCAGTAAATGTGTATGGGTATTAACTCCACCCTCAACTTGGGCCTCAACCTTCTAGTAATAATCAGCTACTTTTAAGCCCCGGGTCTCATGATTACTTCCCCCAAAGAGGAGTGATAGGTGCTTAGCGTCCTCTGTTGAGGGGAGCATCAGTACTCCCCCCCTTTTTTTTTTTTTTACACAAGGTCTCACTCTGTTGCCCAGGGTATAGTACAGTGGCACCATCATAGCTCACTGCAACCTCAAACTCCTGGGCTCAAGCGATCCTCCTGCCTCAGCCTCCCAAGTAGCTAGGACTACAGGTACCTGCTACCACGCCCAACTAATTTTTCTATTTTTTTGTAGAGACAGGGTCTCACTATGGTGCTGTAGCTGGCCTTGAACTCCTGGCCTCAAGTGATCCTCTTGCCTCAGCCTCCCAAAGTTCTACAATTACAGGCATTAGCCAATGCGCCCTGCCACTACTCCCTTCTTGCTGGAAATCCTCACCCCAGCTAGAAAGGATCACACAGGCACTGCCTTGGGGGTCACATGGGTAATTGTTCTACATGAACTTTTAAATATTTACTTCAAAGCTTCCGTGGTTCTTTTCTATATTCCACTGGTTCTTTTCAAACCTCTTTGATTTCCTCTGTTTTCTCACAGATATTTTTCCTTTATTTTATCATTAATTATTGGGATTCTACAGGGTTCCAGACTTGACCTATTGTTCTTCCTCATCACCTAGTCTCCTACATGACTTCATTCCCTCCCAGAATCTTGACTATCACTTGCTAGGGACTCCCAAATCTACACACCAGCCCAGCTTCTCATCGGTAAGTGAGAGTCATGTCAAATTCCCACCAAACAGCTCTATCCGATGACTACTGGACACTTCAAATCCACCCTATCAAAAACTAGACATCTGATCTCCTTTTCTGCCAAAGCTGCTCTGCTTCATGTGTTCTTTCTCTCACCTGGAAGGACCAATTACCCAATTCAGAAACTCCTGAGAAAACACTTGGCATGAACTCCTCAAATGGATTTTTACCATTCAATTTGGATTTTTACTATGTGTGTAATTGTACAGTCTAAGACAATGCTAGTCTTATCCAAATTGATAACTTATTGTACTTCATAATAGTACTCTAACAAATTAATGCATTAAGAGCTTTAATTCACTACATGACCATCACCACCGCCACCACCCCAGGCTGTCCCACATCTTGTTTTTTCTCCTCAGTCTCTCTCTTTGCAGACTTATAATTATGTATTGAAATTCCTAATTTCGGAAATCTTGTCAATATACAACTACACAAAAGCAGTCAGCACCACAGACTGTATGTGCTTTAAGAGTACAGAAACAAAAACCAACCCAAAAAATCAAAACAAAACAAACAAAACAAAAAACATAGAAAAAAACAAAAAACAAAACTGAGTATCTAAGTACATAGTCTCACTTCATTTCATGTGTTTATTTATATTTTTATTTCCCAGAACTAAGAAATGAGGAAGGGAGGAGGGAAATGGGGAACAGAAACACTCTCCTGAGAAAAAGTTCCAAAAATAAAAAGGAGGGGAGAAGATTGGATAGGAAAAAAGGTGGGAAAAAAAAAAAAAACTAATACATTTTCCACTTACACTAATTAAATCTAACAACAGCTGCCAACTAACTATTGTGTTGTGGGTTTATAAAGTCAGCTTAAAGACTTCATTCCTGATTAAATTAACTACAAGCAGTACTCAAGGCGCTAATGACAAAGCAAGCCCCATTAGACTGTTAAAATATAACAGGGATCCACTTTCACAAATCAATGTATTTCCATGTAGCCAGAGCCTGCCCCTCTGAAAATACGTCAGTGATCATTCTTCTCTTTTAATCTTTTCCTACTTTCTCCAGGGCCTGTAATAAACTGGAGGTGGAACAATGAAGTCTTTCATGTGGAAGGGAAAAAAAAAAGAAAAGAAAACTCTCTGGCTGCAGCATTCGCTCTCCTTTTCTACATCACTGAGAACATAGTGAAAGAAACAAAAGGAAAGGATCAACCCCCTTTCCAGTGGTCAAAAGGTATTTCAGAAATAAAGAAAGAATCCTTGAGAATGGCTTTGTGTCTGTCTGTCTTCCAAATGACTGCCACTGATAGCATGTGTTAAACCTTTTCAACGTCAGGAATCCAAGCCCAGAACAGACGACCAAAGCAGAGACTTGGGTTTTCTTCTATAAAGCAATGAATGACATTTGGCTAAGATGACCAAGAGCCCTTGACATTATAAAGAATTCTATAAGAAAAAATTCTGGCACCATTGAGCACGTTGAATGCTTAGATAAACAAATGTAGACTAACCTCCTAAACTTGATCTTATGTATTGTTTACAAAATAATTTCATAAGATGAACAGTGAGATCTCAAAACTTACACTTAACTTCAGGGTCAAGAGAGAAGCCAAGTAAAATAGAAAGCTCTGAAAGATTAGAACTTACATTAAGTCACGGTCTCAACTATCACCTGTTCTTCAGTAGAAAGCAAAGGAAAAGCCAAAATGTTAAGAAGTAGAACCTGTACGTACAAGAGATCTAATCAGCACATTGCTTCTAATCCACAAACTACCCAAGAGGCAAAGGACTCAGGAGTCTTTGCATCTGCTATTCCTTATAAGTAGATTGCCCTCGCTACATCTTTTAGTCTAATAGGTTGTGCCTTAACATTGTGTTAAACGCTATTTTAAAATATTCCTTTGTATTTGCATAATACTTTACAAAATAACGCGGCCTAACAGAATTTATTCTCCATTAACTCATTTTATTCTCACTTCAACACAGGTAGGAATCATCCCCATTATTAGTGAGCTGGTGTGAGTGACATCAATTCTTTTATATAAATGAGGAGTCAGACCATTGGGGAAGCTCGGAAGATTTGACAGGAGTGGTCTTCCAGCCTCATAAGCCTGGAAGTAGTAGAGGCAAGACTAAAACCCGGTTCTTCATCTAGCATGATGTTACCACATGAACACACTTTATTTAAATAATGTAGGAAGCTACATTTTATAAGAGGCAAGTAGGCAGTTTTAATCCTATTTAACTCGTCATACACCAAAGCAAAAACATTCGTCTAAGAGTGTTCAGCCACGTGATCAAGTTTCAGCCAAATGCATTTGCAATGAAAGACCAATGCTGCATGAATGAGTGTCCATTGATAAAGTTAATATTAACATCTTCATCTATTTTAACTCAGAACCATACTGGGCGGGGCAAGGACCCCAGCTGAATGAACCCCACTCTCTCAACACTTCAAGTGGTAACAGCTAATACTAATTGTAATATTGCCGATTTACAGGCCATAGCAAATGTGTTTGCTGCTCTTCTCTGGAGGCTTATTTAGGTGTGAAAACAAAGGGACTAGACATAAAGATTCTCTATGTTCTTGCTGTAGTTGGGGAAGCAGAAAGTTACTAGAGAGGTAGTTACATTTGGGGAATGGGCCCTGATATCCTTAGTATACCATTAGTGTTTAATCAATTTTAAGGCATGATGTAATGGAGATTTTCTAACTTCTGTATATTGTAATTTAACTAATATTTATTAAGCAGTTAATATCCAGAATGCGTTGTGATAGGTAATGTGAGAATAGTAAGGCAGGTGGGATCTGAAATAAGGAAATTGGTTGGAAGCTTTAAGAAAGCAATTGGATAGCACACTAGATCTGGCTTACATATATATCTTTTTCCTCTCAAACTCATTAAAATTATATCGAGGGGATAAAAAATTATAAATCGGATTTGGGAAAAGATGGACAGTAGATTGAATAGGAGAATTTAACTTTGTTGCCATTAGAAACCCTATAAAACCATTATAAAGGGATAGATATAAAGATAGATATGTAGATAGATATAAATAAATTTTTATTATTTGTTTTGTTTTCAAGACAAAGTCTCACTCTATTGTCTGGGCTAGAGTGCCGTGGTGTCAGCCTAGCTCACAGCAACCTCAAACTCCTGAGCTCAAGCAATCCTTCTGCCTCAGCCTCCCAAGTAGCTGGGACTACAGGTACATGCCACCATAGCCAGCTAATTTTTTCTATATATTTTTAGTTGTCCAGATAATTTCTTTCTATTTTTTAGTAGAGATTGGGTCTCGCTGTTGCTCAAGCTGGTCTCAAACTCCTGAGCTCAAATGATCCACCCACCTCGGTCCCAGAGTGCCAGGATTACAGGCATGAACCACCGCACCCTTGCCCATAAATAAGGTTTTAAAGATGTACATCTATGGAGAAACAAAATACAACAGCACGAAATTTAGGAAGTCAGGAAAGCAGACATATGAGTGTAAATTAAAGAGCCTTGTAGACCCAAGAAGGCCAAATTTTAAACCAGCAAAGAGGAAAACTAAAAACTGACCTAATCTTCACTTCAAAAATCACCAGAAGCCTCAGAAATTGACAGTATCAGATATCTCTAGAACTTGGGGTAAGGCAGGTGAGGAGTGAAAATAAAGAAATTGGTTGGAAGCTTTAAAAAAGCAACTGGATCCCTCTCCCTACCTTCTTAGGGCTATTCCATGTCACTGAGTTACTTCCCTTTCCCCAGAATGGCCAAAGCTTGGAGAGTCTCTACTAAGAGTCTCTACTTAGAGAGAAGCCATGCATAATTGAGGTGTGAGTACCAGTCTGAAAATGTGTGGATTAAGTGAATAACTACTCAGCTACCAGATTGCTAGCAGACAGGCCTCACACATCATGCGTAAGATTGGAAGATACTTCTCCAGGGCATCAGGCTAAATGGCAGACTTAACTTGAAATTAGGAGTTTCCCCAATCAGAGCCCAGACGAATTGCCCTACAGGGAAACTCAGCCTTAACTAGACCCACTAATGCCCTCAGAGATTCCAATCAGAGATCAGATTTCCCCACCCTGAATCACAAGAGATCAAGCAATGGTTATCAGAAATCTGAGGAAAACTTCTAATACGGAACACACAGGTGAGAATAAACCAAATGAAAAACTTGGAGAAAACAGGCTATACAGAGAGAAGAAAACTTCAAAAAAATTCTCATTAATATCCCCAGAGAAAGGATTTTTATACTAATAGATTGCTAATAGCTAACTAGCATTTATGAAAGAAGAATAAAAGGGTACATAATAAATTCAGAGAGCAAAAAGAACTTTTGGAAAATAAGATCGAATAGCAAGGAGCAAAAGCCAATAGAAGTTTTGAAAAAAGAGTATCAAAGAAATTTTCAAAAAAACTATGAAATGGAGAGATCCCAGCATGAATGCAGAATGTGACAAAACAATCTAACTGTATTATAGATGAATAAAACAACCTCACTGGAAAGGAGTCGGGGGAGAAAGATGCTGACCTAAGTTATATTGGAAGTATAGGGAGTCTTAAGACTAAAGTAAAAGAAACTACATACAAGCGCTGAACTCTAGTTGATAAAGTTACTTCCCATGAGGGTACCAGTTAACAATTTTGATACCATGATACATGCATACAGGGATAGAACAATCATGTAAATGGATGGGGAATGCTATTAGCAGGGGTTCTCACTGTCAGAGTGGGAGTTCATAGACGAGCAAAGGAAGCAGCTAGAATGATCCATGTGATAATAGATTAGACATCAGTATGAATTCATGTTTAGCTTAGTATAGATACAGATGCTACACATAGAATTATTTATATGTGTGTGTGTGTATATATATATATATGTATATACACACATATTTTTGGCTTTGTCAGCTAAGAGGGCCTAGAAGCAACAATGCTCCGTTAGCAACGAACATACCTAGTCCTCAGATCTTGGTTTCTAATAGCATATTGCAGTAAAAGGAACCAGATCTTCTTGGAGAAATGTCTGATTCTAGGACTGGGGTAGGAAATATACAAGATGAGCCTAGAGTATCTTATAGTGTCAGAAGATAGAAAAATGTTCATAAATAAATAGATAATCCCATAATGTTGGAGCTAAATCAAAAGGCCAACGGAGCCAACTGAAATTCCAGCCAAAGCTGGAATAATTCCAGCAACAGAATAAAGAAAGTAATATTTTTTTATAACCCAAAGTATAAAATAAATATTCATGAGTCCATACTGCTATAAATAAATAATTGAATGAATAAATAAGTGAAGGAAAAGAGAAAAGTCTCCCATGCAGGAGAATTTCAAATAATGTAAGTAGATATTGTGTCCTCAAGGAGGTGGAGCATAGCTCCCCACCTAAGCATGGGGTGCACATAATGACTTATTTCCATAGAGGACAGTATGAAAAGGGGGTAAAACAGGAACTTTACAGTACAGACCTGAGAAACACCAGTCAGGTGATCAAGCTTAACATCAACACTGATGTCACGTTCATAGTGTATACCCTTGATGAGAATGGCACTTTATCAGAAAGCAAATGTTATCAACTTTAACCATATAAAATAAAAGCATAGGTGACAGAAGTTAAAAAGCTGCAGCCAACCGGACAGCGGAAGTTCGACGGTGCCGGATAGACTTGGGTTATGAGCAAGGATTTGGAGCCCCCTGTTTAACATGTGAAGGATTCAAACTGCACTTCTGGAGACAAATATGTTGTAACTGCACATGCGGCCAAGAAGAGCAAGATGTCCTCGTGAGCAACGAAGAGGATTGAAAAGTGGGGAAACTTTTTGAAGACACCAAGTGGACCATCCTGATTGCAAAACTAAAATCAGATTGCGTTCCCATGTATAAAGCAATGTTAGGGTATTGACCAACACTGTTGCTGTCAAGAAGAATGTCTCCATCAATACAGTCACCTATGACTGGGCTCCTCCTGTCCCAATCAGGCACTGGCCCAGCAGGACATGCAGATGCTGCCAAAGGAAAAGCAGCCAGCGGCAGGCTCGGAGGGGGCGCGGTACCAGAAGAAGCAGCTGACAAAGCAGCTCCCTGGCACAAGACCAGGGCCCCTCAAAGTGCCATGAGTTGTTTCCCAAAGACATGAAGGAAATGGAGCAGTTTGCGATATAAGAATGATGCTCTAGGAGTAGGAGACGTCAAACTTCCCTGTAACATGGATGCTCAAGGCCCCAACCAAATGTACCTCCCTGGCGGAGATGAAGCACCTCAGCAGCGGTGGGGGGCCCTGGAGGACAAATCTGCTGAGCACAAAAAAACTCACTATTCCTGCTATTGCTGCAAAATGAGTATGAGGGAAAGCAATCCAGCCATCTCTGCTGAAAGGGCTGGCTACGATAAACCGTGGCACACAGCTTGTTTCGTCTGCAGCACCTGCTATGAACTCCTGTTCGACATGATTTATTTCTGGAAGGATGAGGAGCTGTACTGTGGCAGACATTACAGTGACAATGAGAAATCCCAGTGTGCTGGCTGCGATGAGCTGATATTCAGCAACGAGCATACCCAGGCAGAGAACCAGAATTGGCACCTGAAACATTTCTGCTGCGTTGACTGTGACAACATCCCACCTGGGGAAATATACATGACAGTCAATGATAAACCCATCTGCAAGCCCTACTAGGTGAAGAATCATGCTGTGGTATGTCAAGGATGCCACAATGCCATTGATCCAGACGTCCAGTGGGTGACCTACAACAGTTTCAGCTGGCACGCGTCCACCGAGTGCTTCCTGTGCTCCTGCTGCAGCAAGTGTCTCATGAGCAGAAGTTCATGCTAGTAGAAGGGATGGTTTTCTGTTCGGTGGAGTGTAAGAAGATGATGTCTTAGGAGGAGGGCATCCAGCACTACTGAGCCATAGCTATCCAAAGTGGTCTGCATTTCTACTGCAAAATCCAGTTTAAAAAAATAAAAGGCAAAAAAGAAAGTGCAAAAGAAAAACAAACAAACAAAAAAGAAGTTAAAAAGTAAAAAGTCCCAATTGCTCGACTTGGGTTTAAAAAAGTAAAAACAAAGAAAGAAAAAGAAATAAATCAAAAATTTTTTTTAAAAAAAGTAAAAAGGGTAAGAAAAGCTCAAGAAAAGAGTAGGCGTGATAATGTCCCAATCTTACAGTGCAGGGAATCGAGAGATATAATGGATAGCAAAATGTAACATAATGGATAGAAAAAAAGTAAAATATTTATTATTTAAAATTATAAAGTTAACCAATAGAGGAATTAAAAAGAGACAATTATTTGGAAAGCAGAGATGGTATGGTAATTTAAGTAAGCTAAATCTTTTTCTGTCAGAATAGGAACACAAATAATCTTTAAAATTTATAAATCAAGAAAGTACAGTATAAGCATACTTTTAGCCAAACTAAGATGACACCAGAATAATTAAAATCCAAAACTGTTGAGAATTAAATATGATTCTTCCTGGCAAATGAGACCAGAGTGGGGAGGAATGAGGAAGTTGCTCTTTCTATTATTTGAAATTTTTAGCTAACAAGTGCATGTATTACTTTAATAAAGAAAAAATAAAAGTTATTTTTATGACTAAGATGCCATTCATGTCCTGAGGAATCTTGCAATCTATTACAAAAAACTGGTTATGAAAATGTAAGGGAAGAAGGGAATAGGGCAAGAAAAAGGGAGGTGACAAAAAAATTTTATTGAGTGTCTACTTTGTGCTGCGCATTTTGCTGGCTGATTTACATACATTATCTATCTCATTTAATCCCTCCACCATTCCAGTGATTTCCTCCATTTTACTCTGCACAATGTAGGCTGGAAAGGTTAGCTAATTTATTCAAGATCACAAAAGCTCCTACGTGCCAGAGCCAGGAGTCAAATCCAAGTCTATCAAAACCTTCATTCATGGACTTTCTCATATAGAAGGCAGTCATCTAAGTACTAAAAATATTTGTCTATCAGTAAGATTTCTGAGACAGAAGATGTCTTCCTGCTAGAGGAAGCAATGGCGAAGGGCAGAGTTACCTTAGAGAACACAGCAAGATAAGGCGAGCTCCAGGCCCTCGGTGAGACCTTCTCCAGAGAAACAGACTGCTGAGGGCCTGTTTTTGATGTCTGTGTCCTCTCTAACACATTCAAAACTCTTAACAGCTGGAGAGATGAATGATTCATCTAAACCCATCCCAGGAGTCCTGAAATCTTTCCCTTTGCAGCAGTAAGACACGTGATTAACTGAAAGGGAGACGGCCTCCTGCAAATCCCCATCACCATCAACCCTCCCGTCTCTCCGTTCCACTTCCCTGTCCCTCACCTACGAGGTTTGGAGATAGGCTAATTCCGTCATACTCTTCCTCAGCTGGTCCCCTTCTCAGAAATCTTTTTAGGCGTTTTAGGTCACCAACTTATTTTGTTCCTTGGAGCAATTTCGTTAAATTCTCACCTCCCTGTTAACCCTTAATTCCTCTTCCTCCCTTCCGCCTCCTCCTCCTTCTTCCTCTTCCTTTTTCTCTGTCTCTCTCTCTCAGCTGATAACCGTGCCTACCACTTCTCCAGAAATCAGAGACCGTTAATTTTATAATCTATAAATCCAATCAGGCTCTATACACATCCATTCTTCCTTTCCTTCCATGACAGAAGAGGAGCCCTTCTCCTAGACAAAGCTAGCTCTGCTGCTTATGTTTTTTATCCTGTTTGCTCCTGCTTCTCCTGGAACCTGCACCATCTCTTACTGTCTCTTTGGTCTTTCCACATCTCCTTCCCCATGAGCATCTTTCCCTTACTATAAAACAGATATAAGCTGTTCCCACTGCTGAAAATCCTTTGTTTCTTCTCAATCCCACTCTTTCTTCCCAGATATTTGTGGAGCTCCTGTTCCGTGCCGGACACCATGCTGAGTGATGAGAATACTTTGGGAAATAAAATAGGCATGACCCTTGCCCTCGTGGCACTTGCAGTCTAGTGAGAGAGCTGATGATAAATAAACATATAAACATAAATTTACAAATTTCCACCAATAGGGCACAGTGATAAGAGACTAAGAGGGGAGTCCGCTAAGTTAGGGTAACCAGGAAAGGACTCCTGATCCCATCACTTCCATTATTGGAGTTCAGTCTGTCATCTTTCACCTGGGTTCTAATAGACTCTTAACTCAATTCCTTGCTTACAAACTGGCCTTTTTGGTCCTTTTCATATGTTGCTATTATAGCTCAGTGTCTAGAACAGATCCAACCTTGTCATTCTCCTACTTACACCTTCAACAGTTTCTCAATACCTGCCAGCTCAGATACTTGAGTTCAACATTTTAAAACACTTAGGTGATTAAAAAGACTATGAGACCACTCTATAATCAGAGACTAATGCTGTGAGCGTGTTTTGTGCTGATGTCAACCTCTAGAACTCCCTTGGGCTTGTTATTTTTGCCAGCCACTCTCTATTTTGATTTGTTTTGTGTAACAAAACAAAACAAAACCTTTAGAATTAAGAGCATCCAATGGAAGAGCTGGAGTAATAGCCTCCTCTCCTAGGACTGCTAAGTAGTCCTAGAAGACAAGTTGGGCTGTGAAACCTTCAAAGTGGAGAAGAAAGTGGCTGAAACTCTGGAGAAAGAAGGCGCTGCACAACAAAAGTGGCAGGAAGGATATGTCCACGTGAGCTCCTAGACAAACTTTTAACACAACGCTCTCTTTTTCAGTCCCTTTCCTCCAGCTGTTGCAGGAGTCCAAACTTAACGTTTTTTCTTCAAATGCTATTAGGAAAACTAGTCAACTAAAAACAACATAAAAATAAATCTGGTACATTTCTCCTTTGGTGAAATGGGCTTCTGTGAATTGGCCATGGGGTGAATTTTCTTTAAGAGTCTAGGGGAATTTGACATTCTGCCTATTTGACAGATTCCACCAAGGGGGAAGTGGGTTATGTGGGTTAAGGTTAATGCCATGAGCAGAGGAGCGTCTGCCCCACTTCCTTTTTAGTAGTGGGGAGGATACTGCATCACTGGTTGCCTCTGCATCAGCTTGTGGATAGCAGAGGTTGGGACTGAATTTAGCTCTCCCAAGGTGCCCCAAAAGAAAACGTGGAACTTAGTTGAGGGTCTGATTAGGAACTTATTAGAAGCTGTCTTGACAAACCAGCTAGGGAACCTGTCAGTGGTGGACCAGAGCTGGTTCACTGGCTCAGAGACCTGACTATTAAATGGTCAGAAATTTTGCAAGCCAGTCGTTAAACATAACAATTATTAAAAATTAAGTTATTTACATTTACAATTAAGTAAATTCTCTTAAAAATAAAGATAAAAAATACTCAAAATTATCACTCCACAGTTCTGCTACATTTTACTATTACTACGCTATTGAGGTTATTTACATCTATTGTATCTGTAAAGCACATCTCTTCCCAATTTCACATTTGGTGACATCACATTGGTAGCTTAAAATGCCAAGGTGGGAATGTTTACACCAAAAAAGTCTTCAAATACTGAAAATCAGGGCTCTCGCCACCCAGAATCAACTGCTAATCATTTGCATCACACCTCTGCCTCTGGTCTTCGTAGCAGGCTAGACTTCCTGTACAAGAAGCTAGGGGAGTCACACTGGACCTCTACAGCACTAATAAGGTATGGCCATGTCAGCAATGATAAGAACAGTCCATGAATGACACCAGGTGCAGGTTTCAGTGTCAGATACCTGTAGAATATCCCAGAATGGCAGCAGTCCCCCTCAGTGGTCATGAGTCCAGAGAGCAGCCCAGACCAGCCATGACACAGCAGGCATCAGCAATGTTTAAAAGATGCCAAAGACCCTCGATCTTCCTCTGCCACCCTGACATCATTTAAAACCCTCACATTCAGATGCCATTTTGGAGAGAAACAGGGAGGGAGCAGAAATCTGAAAAACTTGAGCACTTTATCGAAAAGAGATGAAGAATTTACCTAAAGAAATGGTTCTCTTTATAGAATTGAACTTTACAGAATTTCAGTCCCAGATTGCTGTACCTATCCTCCAGGCCAAGCTCGCTGGGATAGGGATGATTAAGTGAGGATGATTGTTAGCCAGGACAGAACATTACAAAAAAAAGGAGCCATCCAAAGCAACCTTAAGCAAAAAGAACAAATCTGAAGGCATCACTATGCCAGACTTTAAGCTATGCTACAAGGCTATAGTAACCAAAACAGCATGGTACTGGCACAAAAATAAGGATATAGATCAATAAAACAGAACAAAGAACCCAGACAAAGTAGATGGCAATATAAACTTGGGAAAAGAATCCCTATTCAAAAAATAGTGCTTGGAAAACTGGATAGCCACATGTAGAAGATTGAAACAGGATCCATATCTCTCACCACTCACACAAATTAATTCAAGATGGATAACAGACTTAAATCTGAGACATGAAAACATAAGAATTCTAAAAGAAAATGTTGGAAAAATTCTTATAGACATCGGCCTAGACGAAAAATTTATGAGGAAGACCCCAAAAGCAATCACAGCAATGACAAAAATAAATAAATGGGACCTGATCAAATTAAAAAGCTTCTGCACAGCTAAGGAAACAATCAACAGAGCAAATAGACAACCTACAGAATGGGAGAAAATATCTGCATGCTATACATCTGCAAAAGGGCTAATAACCAGAATCTACAAAGAATTTAAGCAAATCAACAAGAAAAAAAATCAAACAACACCATTAAAAAGTGGGCAAAAGACATGAACAGAAGCTTCTCAAAAGAAGATAGACTAATGGCCAATAAATATATGAAAAAATGCTCAACATCATTAACCATCAGAGAAATGCAAATCAGAACCACAATGAGATATCACCTAACCCCAGTAAGAATGGCTTTTATCAAAAAGTCTCAAAACAATATATGCTGGCATGGATGTGGAGAAAAAGGAACACTTATACACTGTTGGTGGGACTGCAAAGTAATACAACCTTATGGAAAATAGTATGGAGATCCCTCAAAGAACTAAAAGTAGACCTACCATTTGATCCAGCAATCCCACTGCTGGGTATTTACCCAAAGAAAAAAAAAGTCATTTTATCAGAAAGACACTTGCACTAGAATGTTTATTGCAGCACAATTCACAATTGCACAATTGCACAATTGCAGCACAATCGCAAACGTGGAATCAACCCAAGTGCCCATCAATTCATGAGTGCATTAATAAAATGTATGGTATATGTACACCATGAAGTGATACTTGGCCATAAAAAAAATGAATTAATACCTGTGGTAACAATCTGGATGGAACTGGAGACCATCCTCCTAAGTGAAGTATCACAAGAATGGAAAAACAAACACCACATGTACTCACTACTAAATTGGAACTAACCAATCAGCACTCATATGCACAGATGTAAGTAAAACTCAGTAGAAATCATGCAGATGGGAGGAGGGGATGGATGAAATCATACCTAAGGGGCACGAAGTACGCTATCTGGGTAATTGGCACACTTAAACTTTGACTCAAGCAGTATGGAAGCAATTCATGTAACCAAAACATTTGTACTCCCATAATATTCTGAAATAAAATAATAAATAAAATAAAATAAAATAAAAAAGAGTCATACTTTGTTGTTGTTGTTATTGCATACTTAAGAACAGTGCGTATAAATTTACACTCCTGCTACAATGATGATATTGAACTTTTATTAAGCCATACATACTATTAATATCAGTATCTTCCATGTGCAGATGAAGAAATCAAAGCTCCGAAAGTTTCTGTAATTTTCATAAGATCCTACAGCAAGGAAGGGGACAAGGAGGCCTTGAAAGAAGGTTGCTATGACTGAAGGGATTGAGCCCTAATGTTTTACTGCCTGTCATCAACTCTATTCAGTCCTTTCTTGGGTTTTTTTTGGTTGTCTAGGTACTGCTGAAAGGCTAAGACAAACCAGGAGAGGGCCTCCCCTCAGGGCAGCTTGTGGAACAGATAGCCTGGGAACCGAGTCAAGTCGGGAAGGCCATTCCTTTAGAGGCTGACCATGAATACCTTAGGGTCTAAGACAAGGAATGAATTGTCACTGGAAGGAAAGTTGAGATCACAAGCTAAGTGCGCAAACCATGAAGAAGGCAAATAGGTAGCAGGGCTGGCAACTAATAAAGTTGAGAGCCTGGAGCAATGACTGAGAAGAGGAGCAGAGAGGTTGGACCATGAAGAACTAAATCCAGGAAGTTTCCTTCCATGCAGGGCCAAGCGCGTCTTGCTGGAGCAGCAGCAGCCTCATAAAGGGGCCACGCCAGGCATGAAAACAGCCCTTCTCCAAAGAGGGATTATTACTCATGCACTCTCTCCCACTGCCCTGCATGCCCAACGCCGCTATCTCCATCTGACTCTTGGTTGTTTTGAAAAGTAAGTATTTTTGTTAATTTGTCAAAGTAATTCATGCAGCTAATTTTAGAAATTCAAATAATATAGAAAGATTTATTACAAAAAGCAGAAGTCATCTGCCCCAACCCAGCCCTTTCCAAACCCAACTCTCGACGCTTTGCACCCAACTTCTGTAAACATCTGATTGCCCTGTGTCCTCCCACAGCTCTCACACAACAGCACATGCCAGAACCTGTCCCTGCATTTCTTCCCTAGTTTTATTACCCCAAAGAGAGTGGGAAGGGCCCAGCATAAAGTCCCAAGATGCAGAGCCTTTGTAAATACAAATAGATTGAGACCCAGGGTAGGCATGGGAGAAAAGGGAGTGTGTCTACTCAGGCCCCTTTTGTTTCACTGATTTCCATGGGTAGATGGATGGTTTCTCTCTATTGTCTGCTACATATTGTATCCTTTGCCAGCTCCAGGGAATGAGTCAGCATTTCCCTCCTCCTTTACTTCCCATACTTTAATAATACAGCTCTCTACAGCCTTGTTGATCTCCACTAATACTAAGAAGGCCCTCAAACACAGTTTGAGTACAAAGATACTTTTTTTCATCTTGGTAGCAGAACTCTGCTCTGGGGTCTGGTGCTGCAATAGCTTCAGTTTTCCTTTGTCTGCTGTCCTAAAAGACATCATTCTTGTATTCATTCATTCAACAAACATTTGCTAAGCACCCACTCTGTGCCAGGTGCCTGGTCAGCAGAGTGGACATCATTTAAATGCACAGTCTGTGCCCTCATGTTGTAACGGCCCAGGAAGGAAGTCAGCTGGAAAAGCCACTACAAGACAATGTGGCAAGAGCTCTCACAGAGACAAGGTTCCATGGATGCACTAGGAAAGGCACTGCACCCCTGACTGAGTGGTCAGGAACAGCTTTCCAGAGTGGGGATAGGGAGGTGGGTTTTGACGAAAGCCCAGGCTGAGCTAGGGGTCAGTGGAGAGCATCCAGGGGCATTGACTGTGGCAGAGCAATCCTCCAAAACTGATCAAAGCCCCAAACTGCTGATGGACATTCACAATACCTGGATAACATTTGTCAATTTTCTGGATTAACATCTTAAATCCTGAGTGTTTAGGCAATGGAACCTGCATCCCATCAGATTTGGGCGGCTATAAACCAATTCCCCAGTTGAAGAACTATCTTTGGACGCAGATCTCTGCAGCCAGCTCTCTCTGCTCTTTGATTCTGGCCTGGAGTTCTGGTCTAGCTTTACTGCTTCCGGAGATCCAGTTCCAATATTTGTCACCCAGATGCTTCCTTCCTCTCAGGATGGCCCGAGTGCTCCAAGGCCCTGCAAGAGGAAGCAAAGTGTTTCTCAAAGCTACATTCCCACCATTTCAAGAAATTATATGAAGGATAAAGGAAGCAGGATTGTAGGACACATGGAAGTCCCCGGAACCTCAGCCAATCTCCTCCTAAAATTTCATTTTGGTATCTCATGTCTTTTTCTAAACACTTTGGTACCTATTAAGCTGAGATTCATCGCAGAAAAATAATAATTTGGAGAAAATAAGTTGCAAAACTTTGTTTTATTTTGATAGAAAAAGAACATAATAGCACTGAGGAATAGAAAAGCAGAAAACAGTGAAGAAAGGAAACAATCCAGGTCTGAAAGGCTGAGGGTGAATTTTACAAGTTTGCCCAGGATTAGACCTGCCTTGAAAGAGATGAAAGAGAAACGAGGAAGGAAAAGAGGCCAGAGAAGGGAAATAATAAAGGCAACAAAGGAGTGACTGAGCTGGAGAGAGGGCCAGAAGCCTAAGCAGGTGAGAGCAGATAAAACGCTAAAACTGGGACCATATAGATGAGTAAGTTTATAGGAAACGCACATTAAAATAAGCACTAAAAAGAGGCAAAGGAGACAAGATAGCAAAGTATGGATGATACCATACTTGGTTCATAGAGAATCATTTTGACTTTGGCTGATTATAAAAAAGTCCAGCCAAAGACCCGTCAACTGCACCATTCCCTGTTTTTTTCTGTACACAACTTCTTCCAGCTAATTCGCATCCTCGGCATGGCTGCCCCAGCAGGGAACCCACTTGTAACTGGATAGGAGTCACCTCTCTTAACTCGTCACATGGAAAAGGAGTTGAGTTATGTTCGTTTTCAAAGGTAAAATTAAATTTCTTCTGCCTGCTTTTGTAAATTCCTTCTGAGTTACTCCTAGACACCTTCCTAACTCATTTTCTGAGAGGAAAAAGTCAAATGAACAAAGAGTCCAATTATTTTCTATGTGTAAGAGAGAGGGACTACAGCAACTCTGAGAAATCATTAATCAAAACTAATTCATGGCATGAAAAATTCTACACACACATGCTTACATTCGCACATGCCACTTCTGGGAGCGTGTGTTCTTGAGGACAGTGTTTCACTAACAATCCACTAAAAAGGTAAATCAAATTTTAGCCTAGATGAGGACGTATATTTTCAAGTTGTCTACTAGGTATATATTGATGGCCACTTTTTGCATATTTTATCATTATAGTTCCCAACAGAAAATTATAGGTTAGTGTTTTCAAGCTCAACCCACTGGTGAAAAAATGGTCTCTTCAAATTGTTCACCCAATATTGAGAAGTGTATCTTTCCAATGCAGAAAAAAATATCAAAGGGAAAATTTTCTACCCATGTGTCTCTCCTGACAAAAATAGAGAAGATAATGTTACTGTACCCTAGGAGTTTAGAATAAAGCTGGTGAGGACACATTTAGGAATTTTTTCAAGCATCACTGGGGACTACTTACAGGCTTTAATTGTAAGTAGTAAATTCAGGTTACCATGTTACCCTGAAAACATTATTTTTCTCCATGAGCTTTGGAAAGTATTGATTTGGAAATAGGAATTTATTTGTCCACTGAGTCTTTTAGAAAACGTGTTCTGGTTCTTTTTACAATCCCAGACTATCTTCCTGGCTTTACATGGAAATTAATTTCTTTTGCCATCATACCCTCTTCTGGATCTAAGGCAAATATAAGGTTCAACTATTAATACATCTCTTCAGAGCTTAGCAAATATGCAGACTTAGGCTTTCTGGAAAAGAAAGAACTTTAACAGCACCTGGGGAAGGCTGGTCAATAAGAAGGAGTGTATGTCACTTTAGCAAGAAAGAGGGATTTTCCTTGGAGCAAGAGGGAACTAGTTAAGCACGAGCATGTTAGGGTAAGCACTGAGGAAGAATTTCTGTGACAAATACAATGCCTAACAAATTCTAAATCTAGCTACCCAGGAATATCTGTTATAGGAGACACTTAAAAGAATTACTCATGTTATATCACCATTTCTTTTAAATTGTTTAAGCAGTAAGAGATTTGTAATGATGAATGTCCTTAACTACATTAGAGGATTAAAAAAGCCACACTCACAAATCACTTCTATTATGAAGGTTTATTGCAAAGTTTCATAACAATGTGGGCTCAGACAAGAAATCTGTCTTCAGCCACTCTGCCCCGATAGGTTCTAGGTCTTCCAATGCTGGGCTACAGAATGCCAGGAGCTTAGGAGGGATAACTTGACACACAAGACTGCAACCCAAGCTTGAATGGCTCCTCTTCTTTGGTTCAACCAACATCTTTAGCTTCCAAAAGAAGGAATTTGGGTGAATTTTCTATCATTCAGTATGCAGTAACTTTGTTAGGTAAAAAACAAGCAAAGAGGTCTCAGTGTAACAAACAACCTTTCTCCATAAACAGATTTCTTAGTTCAATTCACTGTGGCTAGGACAGGGGGTTTTGTTTGATTAAGAAACAATGCTGTGTGGATTATATTGGATTCTGTGAAAAAAGAACTGTTTGGAGTCACTTTTCTTAAAAGGTTATTTTGTCACAAAAATATCCAGGATAAATAAGATTGAAAAGGAAGGGATAAAATAAAAGGAAAGATATATGCAACACACGTGGCAGAGTATTAATACCCCTAATATTAAAAAAGTCTGAGAAGGAGAAAGAGAAGGAAGAGGAGGAGAAAAAGAGGAAGAGGAAGAGGAAGAAGAAGAAGAGGAAGAGGAGGAGGAGGAGGAAGACTGCAATAGAAAAAATGGAGAAAGGAAGAAAGGACGTTTGTGTTTCCTGGGGTGGGCTACCCGGCATCTGAATGTCCATCTAATGTAGGCAAGTGTTGATGGAAAGTAAGCCAGGGAGGCTGCAGAATCCCACTCGTACCCACTGATTGCTATAGTTCAGGCATATGACAAAGACTCAGTCAAGCAGGTGCTCCCACCTGTTATTCTGACTCTTTAGGAATGATGTAAAAACAGGCAATTGAGACTTTATTCACAATAGTATTGGGAGTTCCAAGACAGCAGTAATAGATTGTAGAGAGGATGCCAATGGCAACATATTAACTGTTCCGTCCTGTGGTATTAAATGTACTGCATTGCCCATCACCCAGCTCCCCTTTATCAAGCCTGGTTCTCTAACCTTTTCATTGATTCTATAAGCTCCCCCACATATTCTTCCAGAAAAATCTCCATCCATCTAGGTTAACCAGAGTTGGATTTTGTTGCTTGTAACTAAGAGCCCTGACTAATAGAGGAAATGAATTGACAGTTCTCTGTCCCGACCCGCGGGGTAGTCAACGCGGACCCTGGAGGAGGGAGTGGGAATTGGGAGAGGCAGGAGACACAAGAAATGGAGACAAGACAGGAGTCTGATCAAGTCTCGTTTATTGGCAGTAGGGCAGAGGCTTAAGTAAGGCAGAAAGAGGA
>NW_012141191.1:698502-700081 GCF_000956105.1 Propithecus coquereli
CTTTTGCTTCACAAATATATTTTAATATTTGGAAAAAAATGAAAACCATGTAATGTAACTGGAAGCCACTTGAGTTCTACAGATTGCTCCTATAGCCTATACAGGAAAGAGGAGCTTGCCTTCTCCAACATCTGAGATCAGGAAAGCAAGATTTTTTTTGGTTCACTGTTTGGGGTTATTGTTTTTTTCTTTTTTTTTCTTTTATTTTCTTTCTATGCTATGCCAGAATCAAGAAGGATTTCAAGTGTAGAAAAGACAGTACATAGAATCAAGAAAGCTTATTCAACACAATGGAATTGAACATTGCTGGGTTAAAATCTAATATTAACACTTGCTTATCAACCTTTCTACACTTGTTGCTTCATTTCAGAAATGGAGATATGTTCATACCTAATATAAGGCTATTGCAAAGATTAACCATAATGATGTTTGTGAAAACATACAGCTCAGTGCCAGATGGATAATAATAGACAACATATATTGAGTGCTTACAATTCACCAGGCACCAACCTATGTGCTTCACATCCTTGCTACTGAAAATGTGATGCAGCATAGTCATTACCAGGGAGCTTGTTAGACTTGTAGAGTGTGAGGCCCCATCCATGCTAACTGAATCAGAATCTGCATTGTAACAGGCTCCCCAGGTGATGTGGGTGCACATCAAAGTTTGAAATTTATAGCCTTATTATCATTTAATCCTTATCTTCATCTTAGAAAGAAGGTGCTACCTCATTCCCATTTTATAGGTGAATAAACTGAGTCTCTGCCAGGGTGATCTGCCCAAGATTAGTAAAACAGAGCTTAGCCACTCTGTTCTTCTGTCTCTCATTGCAGATGTCTGACCAAATACAGTTGAATTTAACTACAATCCCATAGCTTTTCCTGCTTTCCTCAGCTCTGCCATACTGGTGTAGGGATGGCTTGGACCAAATTTCCCAAATGTGAAGAAGAAAATGGGAAAAAATAACATTTTAAAGCCACGGGGGTACTGAGCAAAAATACACTAGATTTAGAACAAGTACTTGTAATATCTTTTTCTTTCTTTTTTCTTTAACCATTTATTATTGTGAAATGTAGTTTCTTATGTTAGTATTAATCAAATATCTATGTACACAGTTCTTCCCTTACTAAATGGACCTGCCCAAAGGGAGATATTTAATGTTAATGGGAACCCCCATGCTCAGTGAAATGTGGTTGGTACATAGTCAGTCTGTAACTAAGGTCAAAGGCAACTAAGAAGTATTTGATTCAAACAGCTGGTTCAAGGTGGTGATATTTTAAATCTTTGGTTGTTAATGATACTTAACTCTTGCATATCACCTTGAAGGTTGATTTTTGTATATATTATGTACCATAATCCTGACAATAACCCTGATGGGAAGTATTATTATCCCAGTCTTACAGACAGGAAAATGAGGCTGAGCCAGCAAGTGGTAAAACTGGGGCTTGAACCTGTGCTTGGAATACATCCAAATCTCAATGTGTATAAAACAGCTACTTCCAATGGTTATATGTTAAAGTCCAATCCCTGTTACATGTCTCTTGTGGTGGAAAAATTTGAAAAAAAAAAAAAAAAAAA
>NW_012141191.1:700131-700815 GCF_000956105.1 Propithecus coquereli
TCTCAAATGAAGTAACATGTGTGGATGATAAAAACAAGGAAAGTTGTCCAACCCCACAAATAATCAAGGAATAGTAAATAGAATAAAATATGCCTTTTCACTATGTTAGCAATGATTAAAAGAATTGTTAAAATCTAGTGTTGGCAAGAGTGTATGTAGGGAAAGAAAGCAAACTGTTAATCGGAATATAAATTGATGCAACTTTTCCAGAAGGCAGACTGGAAATGTATGTCAATATTTTAAATGTGTACACCCTTTGACCAGCAATTCTGCAACTACCAATTTATCTTAAAGAGATAACTAGTCAAGATATAGCAGTATTATTTATATGACAGCAATGTTTATAATAAAAAAAGAGGAAATAATCTAAATGGCTATCAATGTAAAAATTAATAAATGATGATAAATTTTTACAAAAGAATATAATTTGGCAATTAAAAAGGCCAGGTTATATCCATATTTAATGAGAAACATCCCCACAGCATGCATGGAAGAGAAGGAAAGGCTTCAGAAGGGCCTGGTGCAGTGGCTAACCCTGTAATACTAGCACTCTGGGAGGCCGAGGTGGGATGATCACTTGAGATTAGTAGTTCAAGACCAGCCTGAGAAGGAGTGAGCCCCCTTCTACCAAAAGTAGAAAAAATCAGCCAGGAGTGGTGGTGCACAACCGGAGTCCCAGCTACT
>NW_012141191.1:704040-709133 GCF_000956105.1 Propithecus coquereli
TTCTGTTAAATAACAATATCTTATCAAATATATAGCAAAAAAATCCCAAAATACCAGAGAATTCTTTGCCCCAAAATAATAACTTCTGTTATCGTCATACAAGGGGTCTTCAAAAAGTTTATGGAAAATGCATACTATAAAAATACTATACATGGATTTCAATTTTTTTTTCACCAAAATAAACTTGTACCAACTTGTCATAACTTTGCTAAACAGGATCTAGTTTGAGGCACTAAAAACGATAAGACATCAGTTTGAAAAGAGCCCCTATCAGAGCAACATGAGTTCTGCTAAAATTGAAGCAAAAACAAACATCAGATTTATGGTGAGCTTGGGTGGAAGAATGGTGAAATCATTGATGCTTTATGGAAAGTTTATGGGGAAAACACCCCAAAGAAATCAGTGATTTTCAAATGGATAAGACGATGTTGAAGATGAAGTCTGCAGAGGCAGATAATTCATATCAATTTGTAAAGAAAAAAATAATTTTCTTTGCACTCTAATTTGTTTTAAGATGGGACAAGATGATATTGAAGATGAAGCCTGTGGTGGCAGACAATCTACATCAATTTGTGAGGAAAAAATTAATTTTGTTTGTGCCCTAATTGAAGAGGACCCATGATTAACAGAAGAAACAATAGCCAACACCATAGGCATTTAAACTGGCTCAGCTTACACAATTCAAACTTTTCACTTGATGGGTGCCAAAACTGTTGTTCCCTAATCAACTGCAGACAAGAGCAGAGCTTCCAGTGGAAATTTTAAACAAGTGGGATCAAGATCCTGAAGCATTTCTTAGAAGACTTATGCAGGGAGATGAAACATGGCTTTATCAGTACCATCCTGAAGACAAATTACAATCAAAGCAATGGCTACCAAGAGGTGGAAGTGGTGTCGCCAAAGGAAAAACTGGTCAAGAGCAAAGGTCATGTTAATAGTTTTTTGGGATACTCAAGACATTTTGCTCATTGACTTTCTGGGGGGGGTCCAAAGAAAGATAACATCTGCTTACTATGAGACTGTTTTGAGAAAGTTAGCCAAAGCTTTAGCAGGAAAAAATGCCCAGGAAACTTCACCAGAGAGTCCTTCTGTACCACGATGCTCCCGCTCATCAAACAATGGCAATGTTGTGACAATTTCAATGGGAAATCATTAGGCATCCACATGGCAGTCCTAATTTGGCTTCTTCTGACTTCTTTTTATTTTCTAATCTTAAAAAATCTTTAAAGAGTACCCATAGTTTTTCAGTTAATAGTATAAAAGAGACTGCACTGACATGGTCAAATTACCAACATCCTCAGTTCTTTAGGTATGGACTAAATGGCTGGTATCATCGCTTACAAATGTGTTCTGGACTTAATGGAGCTTATGCTGAGAAATAAAGTTTATATTTTTTTATTTTTCCCTTTTAATTCCATTCTTCCACGAACTTTGTAAAGTCCCATTATATGTCCCCAAGTTCCTTCTTGAGCATACAATGTACTGAGTCAAGATGTGTTCTTTAGCAATCAATATAGTTTTATAGCAAATTTCATCCATATGATAGAGACTCAGGTAGCAAATATTATCTTTAGACACAAAGATTTTCCAAACTGGAATCACTGAAAATTCTAGCTCTTCTTTTTCTTAGAAGGAAAAAGATTAGGATGATAGAAATAATGAGGGTAAGGATCTTTTGGGGTCCAGCTGTTCAGGCTCTCATCCATTCTATTCTCTCAGTAGAAAGGCTCTCCTTTGTGTGGACAGTGGGAAGAACACATCCTTCTTTTTCTAGCTGCTGGAGAATAAGTGGTGAAAAGAGAAAATCCATTTGATCTTGTGAAGAGCCTGTGAAGAGTTGTGGACGACAACTACTCTTCTCTGCCTGCAAATTTCAAAGGTTGCTGGTGTTCACTTGAAGGCAAGGTCCTATTTATCCATCCCAATAAGCTAACCATTGAAAAAGCGGGGAGAGAGGACACTAACAAGTGCAGAGAAGAATCATAAGAACAACATACTGAGCGCTGACTATGGGCCAGGATTTATAAATACCAATAAAAATAATAAAACAATAACAGCAACAACTAGCATCTACTGAGCACTTATCATGTGTCAGTCTTTATTATGAGTGTTTTACAAGTATTAACTTATTTAATTCTCATAGCAACTTTACAAAATAAGAACTGTCATTATTCCCATTAACCATGTAGGAACAAGAAACACAGGGAGGTTTAGAAACTTGCCCAAGATCACGCTGACAATAAGTAGCAGAGGTGGGACTTGAACCCAGTCAGGCTGTGTCCAGAGCCCGTACTGATAACCTTTCTACCATTGTCTCATTTACCCTCATAACATGCCCCATGGTTGTTAGAATCCCATTATTATCACCATTTAAAAAAAACAAAAAACAAAAACAGACTATATCTTAAAGTAAAGTGCCCTCTGTAAGATCACTCAGCTGTTAAGTGATAAACTGGAACTCAATCCCAGGCCAAATTGACACTAAGCTCTGGTTCATTAATCACTTGACAATTCTGTCACTGAGTTTAAAACTTAAAATATTGCAATCTACTGCCACATTAAGTGATCTGTGCAAGTAGTTACAGACAGAATGTGATAGGAGAGAAAAATATCTGAAAGTCATTTCTGGTTATCAGAAAAGACTAATGATGATAAGTTCACCACTGGCTTTCTTTGGAGATAGATTTAATAGTAAAGTAAATGTATGATTGAAGGAAATGTTTATCACTTAGAACCAATGTCCGACACCCTAAAGATTGTCATTTATTCTGGAATCTAATATTCTAAGCCTTTGTCAGAAATTTCAGGGTGGGGGCAGGGAGGGAAATGGGGCACAGAAACAATGCCCCTGAAACAAAGCTGGTATTGCAAATAGAGGTAAACACTAAAATTATACCTGTGTTTCTGCAGAGAGGCCAACAGATTCAATAGTACACCAAAAAAACCTTGCTTGAGAGAAAGGAGAACGAGAAGAGGTTAAAAAATGAATAGAAAAACATTCACCATGAAGAATTAAATTATGGATGATTTTCTCCCTCTACTTTCTAAATTTTTTCCTGAATTTTCTAGTTTTTTATAAGTATGCACTACTTTTAAAATAAAAAACAAATTTCTAAACTTTGGAAGTCCAATGAGCTATCCATTGTGCAACAGAGCCAGATTTCCAAGAAAATTGCTATTTGTAACTTTAAAGATGAAAAAAATCTCCAATGATGTAATGAAATTTTACTTATCAAAGTGGTACCCTAAAGGGAGTTGCCCATAGCTGCCTAAATTTCTCCTAAAATTAATCCATAAATGCCCAATTGCTTCTGAGTTTCTAAAGAGGCCATGCTTTGGGCCACAATGGAGATCTCAACATGGCTTACCTATTATGGTTTTGATAAGAGAAAAGAGATGAAGATGCTACTGTAAAGCAGTATAAGATCAGAAAACAGGGAGGACAGATATTTCACTGTGTTTAAAGTGAAAGCAGTAGTAGGAATCTCTATCATTAGGCCACAATAGGTGAACTTTTCCATTCCAAGAACCTCTCCTAGAAGCCACTTCCAGCGGCACAATTCTGGAGGCTCAAAGTCCAAGATTAAGGTGTTGGCAGGCCTGGTTTCTTCTGAGAGCTCTCGCCTTGGCTTATGGATGTCCATGTTCTCTCTGTGTTCTCACAAGGTTTTTCCTCTGTGTGTGTGCATCCCTGGTGTCTCTGTGCATGCTGATCTCCTCTTCTAATAAGGGCAACAGTCATATTGGATTAGGACCCACCTTAACAGCCTCATTTTAACTTAATTATCTCTTTAAAAACCTTATCACCAAAGACAGTCACATTCTGAGATTCCAGGGGTTAGGGTTTCAACATACGACTTCGGTGGGGGTTTTTCTGTGTGTTTGTGTGTGTGTGTGTGTGTGTGTGTGTGTGTGTGTGTGTGTGTTTGGGGGTGTGGGCCACAATTCAGCCTACAACATCTGGGAAACAGGAAATCAAACTTAGTCTATCCCTATAGTTGAGCCAGTGAGAAATATCATCTATTCATTTAGTGTCTCCATAATAAAGTAACACTGTAATTGCTTTAAAAAAAAATGGTTCCTCAACCTCAGTACTATTGACATCTTGGCCTGGATAAGTCTTTGCTGTCGGGGGCCATCTTGTGCACTGTAGGATGTTTAACAGCATCCCTGGACCCTACTCAATAGATGTCAATATCACCACCACACCCACCTCTGAATTGCAGTGTCCCCTGGGGAGCCAAATTACCCCCTCATTGAAAACCACCTATTTAAAGGGACCAAGTTATTCAGTCAGAGATAATCAGAGAAAAAGAAGGAGAAAACAAATGTTGTTCACCCTTCTTCTATTGGCCAATAACTATACCAAGGTGATTTCTCATGGACAATTTCAATAAATCTCCATAACAATACTGAGAGGTTGGCAGTAACACAGCCCATTTTCTAGGTTAGGAAATGAATCTGAGGGGATGAATGGCTTATTGAGATTATGCAGCTGATAAATTGTGAAGTAAGGGAGTAAATCTAAGCAGGCATCCAAAGTCTGTGTTCTGCCATCAGAATCAGAAGAACACTGTCATACACATATACAGAAATCATACACACTGACACACATACTCACAAAGACACCAAGATCCCTGGCCTTATGGGGACCACACACATAATAATATCATCATCGTCTCTGAGTCATGAGAGGCTGGATAGTTTAGTGGTTAATACTTGTATAAACAGAGGTGAAATCCCAACTCTGCTTCCAACCAGCTATGAATTGGGCAAGAAACTTGAAATCTTTCTGCCTCTTCACCTATAATAATGTGTAATAACACCTTGTAGGCATGTTATAAACATTTAATGAGATGATATATGTTAACTGCTTAGCAAAATGTGGGAACCAGAAAAGACCTTGTATAGGCAAAGCAATCTTAAGTAAAAAGAACAAACTGGGAGGTATCAGTCTACCAGACTTCAAGCTGTACTACTGGGCTACACTAACTAAAACAGCATGGTACTGGCACAAGAATAGAGACATTGACCTCTGGAACAGGACTGAGAATCCAGAGACGAAACCATCCGCGTATGGTACTCTAATCTTT
>NW_012141191.1:710353-724110 GCF_000956105.1 Propithecus coquereli
TCTGGCACATACCAGAGGCTCAATAAAGAGTAACTATTTGTATTTGTGCATCAGGTCAAATAATTCCACTGAACACAATTGCTAGGACATTTCTGTATAACCAAGTCACTGGTGTATTAGTTTCCTAGGGCTTTCATAACAAAATACCACAAATTGAGTGGCTTAAAACAACAGAAATGTATTCTCTCACAGTTCTGGATACCAGAAGTCCAACATCAAGATACTAGCAGGACCACAATCCCTCTGAGACTCAGGATAGAATCCTTCCTTGACTCTTCCCAGCATCTGGTAGTTGCTAGTTATCCTCGGCATTCCTGGGCTTGCAGCTCCATCACTCCAGTCCCTGATTCTGTCTTCACGTGGCATTCTCTCCTATGTGTGTGTCTCTGTGTCCAAATGTCCCTCATTTTATAAGGACACAATTTATATTGCATTAGGGTCCACACTCATCTAGTATGGAATTAGTTTAACAACTTACATCTGCAACAATCCTATTTCCAAATAGGGTCACATTCTGAGGTACTGGGGTCAGGACTTCAACATATCTTTTTGGGGGGCTCAATTTGACCCATAACACTAGGGATGTAGGCCATATTATTTAGAGTCCTTTTATTTTAATGCCTTTAAGACAGTTCTTCATTGAATGCATATTTATTAGTACCCACTGTGTGCCGGGCACTGTTCTAGGCACTGAGTATGTATATCAATGAACAAATAGACAAAAATCTGTAATGTTTTGATAATCGAGTATTTCCATTTTGGTCCAGTTCTCTACAAGTATATAAAAATAGTTAGAATTTATTAGGCAATTACTTTAAATCAAGCACTGATCTAAGCATTCTATATATTAGTTTATTAAATCATTAGGATAATCCTATGGGATAGATAGTAATTGGAACCCTGTTTTACTGAGGTAAAAGGAGTTAGGTGAGTTGACTGAAGTCACACAGCTAGTAAGAGGAGCGGCACTATTAATAGAACACAAAACAAGCAGGTTGGCCCAGAGTCCAGGCTTAAAACTACTGCGCCATATTATATCTTTTGTGGATAAAGCATTGATGGAGTAGGAAGCACATATTGAGAGTTCTCCATCCTTATTCCTATAGCATTATGTATTCTTAAAATATTGTGATTTTTCATAGTATCTCAAAAGTCTAAACCTTTATCAGCAAGTGTGTGTATGATAGGTATTCTTTACCTGTTAGATGTAAATCAAAGTCAATAAATTGAATCATATATCATGCCAGATTTGCATATTTTCAGAGATGGTTTCACTTTTTTACAGAATATTTTGTTGACAGTGGCTCTTAATTCCTAAGTTTATTATTGACAGGTAATTGATGGATAAATAAGTGACATATAATAATTGACAGATAATTCCTCCATAGCTTCTCTCTCTCTCTCTCTTTTACATCCCACTCTCTCTGTAAGAAAGGTCTTAAATACACTAAGAGAGATTGCTACTTAAAAGCATCATACGGAGCATGTTTTTGAAATAAGAATAAATTGATTTCAAATTCAATGTTCTTTAGTATCAGCATCTGCAACACTGGTGTAGTGAGATCTATCAGCCTTTATAGCTGCATTATTTTAAGGAAAATTAAGACCCAGTAGAGTCAATTTCCATGGGGCCCATGCCAAGGCCATAATGGGGAATGAAAACAAAAATAGCTTATGGGTACTTTATGGAAAAATACGACTGTGGCTGGAAGGCAAAAACCATCCCACCCCCAATCCTTGGGAATCCACCAGCTTGGAAATATTCTTCCAACTGTAATTTTATACAATATTTAGAATGATTAAGTTCCCCACTTAGGAGAGGACTAAGAGCCAAAAGATTAGAAAATCTTTCCTATTGTTTTTCTTTGCACAGTTTAGGGAAAGAACTTCATAGTAACAATTGTTCACATTTTGGGGTTCCTTCACTTAGCTTCTGGAAGAACGCAGGATGATACCCTGAAAGCTCTGGTCCAAGGGAAGTTGGAAGAAGAAGACAAGGGAATCTTGCTCTGGTCATAGTTGCATAATATTATTGAGACTTCTCTCTACCATAAAATTTCAGACCAAAAGATCACACACATAAGAATTAAAAATTTTTTCCTACTCCATGTGTGTATGCCTAATTTCCCTATCCTGATAGAAAGATATGAAGGGTGCAAAACATTGCTTTGCTTTCTTTATATGGTGCCCAGGTATTATCCACTCAGGGCATGTCTGGGTAGTGTCCACTCAGGGATTAAATGAGCTTCACTAGCATCTTCAAGTCAAGTTACTAAGATAGCTACGCATATGAATTTAATAAAAATCATATAGCATAATACACAAGACATACGAAATGTATTATATAAAATACAAGACAGAATACAATAAGTTTATGAGAGTTTTTAAGAATCTCAGGAATGCAGCTATCACATAGTAGAAAGAGTATTAGCCTAAGCAACTGTTTGAATCTCTGAGTCTGCAATTCACCAGTTGTGGGTTCTTTGGCAAATCCCTCAGCCTTGGAGCCAGAATGTCTTTATCATCAAATTATTATAGACACTGCAGGGGATATCTAAAAATTTAAAACCTAAAGCTTTGTACTCTAAGTAGCATCCAATCTGAGGGCAGAAAAGACACATAGATATGAAGTGAAGATTAATTGCAAGGTACCTCTAAAGAAGCATATGATGCTTGATACATGGATATAATAATAATTACATTCATAGATTTATTTTGATAAATAAATGGAACAATTTATGAGAGCACTTAATAAATAATAAAACAATTTTTGAAGATTCCATGCTATGATCCCATTTCCACTGGAACAGGTTTTTTATTTTTATTGCCTTACTTGACTAAAACATGTGTTATGCCACTCCCACAACAAGTAGTGTTGGGACAGTCATATTCAGTATGTATGAATCCCAAGACAATTTGGGCAAGTATCCTGTGGCTACTGAGGAGGATTAAGTGACTTTCTCCTCTCTTGCCTTCTACCTTGAACTGTTACCCAAATATGCAAGAGTGTAGTGTCATACCTGGCAGAGTTTCACCAATCAACAGCTGTAGAGTAGAAACCTCTTTCTTATGAAAGAAAACACAAGCTCAAAACCTTTGTGTAACTGAAATACTTTTTCCTTGATTAATTTCACTACAAAGTGCCTTTCATCCCCATTTTTTCCTCACCTTTACCATAAAGAACTGATAGACTAAATGTTGAGTTTGAGGTTGGAAAACTTGTGGAATATTAAAAAGAGAAAGTTATCAGATAACATGATGGATACAATGAAACTGAGTTCTTCTAAAAGAACTATGCATGACCCATGACCACAGCATGAATTTTCTTTCTTCCAGTGATGTAGGAGAGTCTTAAATTGTCTTCACTTTCCCTGAGCAAGCATAATAATGTGTTGGATACACAGTGGTTAAGTCTATCAAATTCCAAAGGACTTAGTAACAGTTGAGCAGAAAAGTGGGTATATTGGAGCTAATGGGCAACTCAGCTCACAGATTTCAAAGACGCAAGCAGGAGATCACTGTGTTTGATCTTATAATGGAAGAGCGCGGGAAAGGCTAATTATGGAGGGTAAATTCTCTGCCTTAAATAACCATAAAACAACAATCTGTGTCAGTTCATGGCAGGCAGAAACCAGATTAATTTTGGAGCACAGCATGATAGGAAAAAAATCCATTAATTTTAAGCCCCCAAAGACTGCTGATGCTACTTTTCTTGTGCTGTGATTCCTTCCCCCTGTTGGGCAGCAGTAAATAAATGCCAGCTATTCAAGCTTGCAGATGAAGTTTGTGGCTGAGAACGAGGAGTCAGTATTGGGAGCAAGGAGTCCACAGTTCAATAGCTATGCCTCCTGGTGTGTGTTCAAACCCAAATTGCTACATTCAGGTAGCTTAGCAGGATAATGAGAGTCATTTCAGCCTCTAAAACCTGGAGTTCCACTCATAAGTATAATAAATAGGTTGAATGACAAAACCACCTTTCTTTTAATGACTAACATCCCTGTGAGACAAAAATGCAAATCAAACTAAAAAGTTGGTCACTAAAGGGCATTAAGGCCTTGATTAAAATATATACAAATACAACATAGAATGTGAATATAAATAAAACACAGAATATAAACATTGAACAAGATTTGAAATAAATGAATGTCTGATGTCCACTGAGGGCAAAGATTTAGGTCAGGTCATGCATTAAGCATGTCTTACTTTCATGATTTATTAACTCTGCAAAACAAACAACTACAAAGTCTCAACAGCAAAAATATAAAATCATTTATTTTTCACTCATGCACCTGCTAGAGTTCAGCTGATCTATGCTGGGCTTTAAGCTTTGGGCTGAATCTAGGTCTGGTTCCATATTTCTTTTATCCTTCTGGGACTAGTACCTAAGATATGCACAAGCACGTCTCAAGCCTCTGCTTATATCACATCTGCTAACAACCCACATGACCACACCTAGAGCCAAGGAGCCAGGAAATATACTTTTCCTACCCTAAAGCCGTGGCAAGGGTATAAATGCATAATATCACAGTATCAGGGGAGTGAAGAATTGCAACCGATAATTCAATCAGCAACACCATGGATTTCACCAGGAAACTGTGTCACTGATGTCCATACTGGGCCTTTATATCAGGAAACCACCACACCAAAATAAGAAAGAAGGGCTTAAAATAAGAAAGAAGATCCTCAGAGCTGGAAAGAACCTTAGTGTAACTCCTTCACTTCACAGAGGAGGAAACTGAGGCCCCAAAAGAGCAAGGTTCTTTCCTGCAGTCGTGTGACCACTTAGTGGCCTACCAAGGTGGGGCCAATTCACCTTCCAGTACACAACAGCAAAACCCACCTGAGAAAGAGGAAGCACCCTCTCCCCAAGCAAAAGCGAGTCAGTTCCAGTAATGAGGTCCTAAGGGTGGAATATTCTTTATACAATTCAAGTGTTTCACTGAAAAAGAGAAGTCCCTGGGCCTCCCGGAAATTTCTATCAAGAATGCAAATACACATAAACAACTCACAACTTGCCTAACCATTATGCCTAATTTAACAAAAATAATGCCATCTGTATGTATTCTGTAATCCTCACCCCTCCTCAAACAGAACCAGAAATACTATAAGTCGTTTCCAAGTGTCTTTTAGTTTATTTCCCTCAAGGGTACCAGCCGATTTGTCCTTGAAAGTCTCCAATGCCCCAATCTCCATCCACTGAACCCACACCCAGAGCCTCCTTACCTCTTTCAAAGCCCTCCCTCTCGTGACACCCAAAACTAATTCAATTTTTTTCCTCTACATCTTAGCCCTCCATTTTCACAGAAGCATATTTGGAGTATAACAGTGTTTTTCTCTTGTGGTTTTCAAGCTGTGAAGACAAGAATGACCTGTCTTAGGAGTCTAACACCAGAGCCTAGCTGGGGCCATACACAAAGCCAGTGTCCTGAACGAATGAAGCTAAATGATGAACTATGAAGACTGCACAGAGATGTGTTTACTGTTCCAATCCAATAAACCCTAAAACAAAGCTGGTCTTTCATATTCACAATTGTGTCCTTCCGGGTTAATAGACACAAATAATAAGCTGCTCACAGAAATGAATGCAAAGAAAATAAAGTTGTGTTTAGAAAATAAAATCCTTCCTGCCTTTCTGCTGCGAGTAGGGAAAGGAGGTTGAAGTATACTAGAAAACTGTTCCAAACTCCCTGGGATCTTTAAATATTTAAAGGTTTGTCCATCAGAAGAAAGAAGAGTCTTGTTTGGTAGAGCTCCAGCAAACAGAACTAGGACAAGTAGGTGAAGTTAGGAAGAGAAATGATTTCTGCTCAAAATATGGAAAAACTGAGTGACAATCATTGCATCTAAAAATGGACTAGGCTGCCTCATGTGGCACCATGTTCCAGGTCACCAGTAGCATCTGATGAAAAGCAAAGCATCATTTGTCCGGGATGACATTTGGGGGGTTCTCTCTGGGAATGGGCGATGGGAGGGAGTGAGGATAATTGGGGGATTTGGACACTGCAATTCCATGATCCCCAACCTCCCAGCCTCAACGAGGCCTCCTGGGAGATGGTCAGTGATCAGGTGGTTAAGAAGAAGGGTAGGGACTAGAAAACTTTCATTCAAACCCCAGTCCTACCACTCAGGAGCTGAGTGACCTTGAGCAAATCATGTAATATTTTTGAGTCTCTATTTCCTCACCTATAGCGTGGAGTTTCCTACTAACACTTGTTATGAGGAATGAGGGAGAAATTTATATGTGAAGTGCTTCCAACACTTCCTGGCAGAGACTAAGTTCTCAAGAAATATTAGCTGTTATTAATTAGTTGTTGTCATTATTACGCCTCATAGTAGGAGAAAATTAGAAGACCTGAAGCCATATTAGAAAGGACTTCATGATGTCGGAATTACTGACTCTGGCCACAGCAGGGCAAACACACTGGCATAGTGGGGATGGTGTAGACATGCAAAGAGCAAAGGGCCTACTCTGGCAGCCCCGTTAGCATGCTGGGCCACATGGTCAATGCTGTGAACAATCCCTAGGATTTGGACAAGTTTGCCCTTTTCACAGCACTTTGGACTCATCGCCAACATCTGGATGTATGGTGAGTCTCCTCCTCACTGTGAACTCCGCTATCAAACTGACCAAACCTTCCCGGGAGTATATTCAGCTGTCCACTCCCATCCTTCATCGGTAAACCATAGAAAAAGCTGTGTTCGTTGGGCAGATCAGGACAAGAAACTTCCAAGGGCTGTGCTATGGTTTAAATGTATATGTCCCTCCAAAATTCGCATTGGATCTTAAACCCTAATGTGATAATTTTTAAAAGTGGGGCCTCTAGGAGGTGATTAAGCCATGAGGGCAGAGCCTTCATGAGTGTTAGTGACCTTATAAAAGGGCTAGAGGGAACTAGCTAGCTCCCTTTCTCCCCTTCAGTCTCTTCGATCATGTGAGGACCCAGCAAGAAGGTCCTCAGCACACTTCAAATGTTCTGTCACCTCGATCTTGGACTTCCCAGACTCCAGAATCGTAAGAAATAAATTTCTGTTCTTTATAAATTATCCAGTCTCAGGTATCTTGGTATAGCAGCATAAACAGACTAAGACAGGCTGCTTGCAAATGACAAGGAAAAAAAGGAACTCATGTCCAACAGACTCTTTGAGCCACTTCTTGGTGTGGTGTGTAACTTACTTGACTCGCCTCTCTGTGTTCTCACTTGCTGCACATTTGCTGTTTAATCCCACTGGGAAGTCTGGAGCACAGTCTTCCTCCTGCCTTCCCAGCCCCAAACCAACTGGCTTCAGATGGCTCATTTCATACACCTTCGGCCAACAGCCCCAGGCTGACCTCCCCCGTCATATCAGCTCAGTTACGCACTCTACTGCTATGCTGAGTAGATTTGTTCAACAATGTTTAGGTTTGAACTCCTCGGGGAAAGGACCTTGTCGTTTCCACTTTTATTTTGCAAAGTACCACATATATTCCCAGCACTGTATAAACAATAAAAGTAGGTTAAAAGTGGATTTTCTATGTGTTCAAGTTACTAAATGAAAAATGGCACTTTCTGTTTCTAATGTTAATGCCTTTATCTACTAACACTCATTTTATTTTCGTATTTGGTGGAGAAAGGAAATGTCTCATTTTAATTTAAATCTATACTAGTGATCTTTTGAAACGAGGGTCACTCTCGGGAGTTTAAATTTAAATGCAAGTCATTGTGCAAAAAATCCAAAAGCCTATCTCCCTCCAGTAATAATTTGTTTTAATTCTACAGTGCTTTCTTTGCTAATATAACACAAATTTGGTAAGTGCTTGGGTGAATAAACAAAATGACACTCAATGAACCTCATGACAAGACTAGGAAATAAGCAAGGTTGGTGATGTTTTTTCCATTTTTACCACAAAGAAAACAGAAGTCTTGAAACTGATAAGTGTCACAGTCGTGATTTGAATTCAGGTCTCCTGACTCCAAGTCCTAATCAGATTTATCTGATGATCATTCCTCTACATCAGTATTTCCCAAACTTTAGTGATTTTACCATATCCACATATCATCTGTACTAGTATTCATTTTCTAGTCTTCTTTAGATTAACTCATTTTGATCTGTATTACAATAGATAACAGATATTTTTTAATGTTCATTCACATATACCTTAGATCAGTGTACAAACGCAGACAATGGGCCTCTGCCTAGCTCATAACAGACACTATTTCCCCCGAAACCACCAATCAATCTTACCTCTTTCAACTATTCATAATCCTGACTTGAAATCAACTCATATAAGGAACAAGTCTCTTTCACATGTCTGCCACTTTCTAGGTCTTCTTTGAAGCATTCTCCCCTTCCTGGGCCTTGGAAAGACCAAACGAGCCTTTCTATAGTGCTCTCCTCATGAACAACAATAAGGAAAAGTACAGTATTTGCAACTCCGGCTGCGGGGACTGCCTGGGTCGTAGCAGTGGGAAGTTCTTTCCTCTGCTAGAATAATTGGTAGTGGGTGTTTGAATCACTCACACCTCTCAAAGAAAGTCCACAACCTCCCTCTTTCCAACCCATCTCTGTCCATTTCCATTGTGCTTGCTCTAGTTAAGGCTTTCATCCTGTATGACTGGATCCATCCATCCTAACTGGTGTCCCATCTCCTGCCTCTCTCTGACCCTGTCCATACCCTCCAATCTTCTGCAGGCTGCTTTGTGATCCACTCCCCTGCTTGCAGCATCTCAATGACCATTTCCCCCAGTCCCCGCCCACCTACCAACCCACTGTTCAGAAGAAAACAATTAACGCCCTGGTAGACCAAGGAAAGAGAAGCCACCACATTCTTCTGCTCATACTTTGATTGTAGCACACGTCTAGGATCTCTTTACCCAAATCCTGACTGATTGAGCTCAACTTTAGCAACATCTCCAAGAAAGTCGGACTGGGCTTAGAGCACTCAAAATGGATGGTTGTGTGTGTCCAAGATGGACGGACATTCACCTGGTTTGTCCCAGAATCACCATACTTGCCGTTAAAACATTGAAATATTTCTCTACCAGTTTGTATTATAAATAGCTATAACTCCTGGCCCCCAGGTGTCTTCCTGTTGCTTCAGTGGACCTGGTCCCCCATCTCCCTACGTTCTAGCAACTAAAGCATAGCAGGGTGCTCGCACTGCCTGGCCAGAACTATGGTCAGCATCTATTCCTATGGGTCTGAACCTATGGCTGACAGGTTCTTAAATATTTTGAATATCACTAATGCGAGCTGAACTGTGTCCCTCCCAAATTCATATGACAAAGTCCTAATCCTCCAGTTACTCAGAATATGACTGTACTTGGAGATAGGGCCTTTAAAAGGTAATTAAGGTAAAATGAGATCTTGTGGGTAGACCCTAATCCACTCTGACTAGAGTCATTCATTGTAAGAGGAGATCAGGACACAGGCACGTGGAGGGAATACCACGTGATCACTCAAGGAAAAAATGGCCATCCACAAGTCAAAGAGAGAGACCTCAGCAGAAATCAACCTGCCAACACCTTGATCTTAGACTTCCAGCCCAGGATTGTGAGAAAATACATGTCTGTTGTTTAAGCCACCCAGTCCTGGTACTTTGTTATGTCAGCCCAAGAAAATTAATACAGTTACCCTTATGTGACAATTGATCAGGTAAGAGCTGAAACATAGAAGCTGGGTCAGAAATTGAGAGGGGCACTACTATTTCCAAGGAGGATTATTATGCATATTCAAAAGCAAGCTGATGATTGCTTACTACAGAATTTTAGAAGGAGTGAATCTTTGAAGCCACAGCTAACTACAATCTTTATCTAATAATCTAGGAATTCTTTAAAATTCCTATTCACGCAACTTTCATAATAGGAAGAAAAATATGGAACCTGTCAATTCTAATTTCATAAGACAGGTTTTTCTTCTGCCTTCCTTTGTCCACATTCCTCTGATAAGAACTATCTTAAGAATTATCATCATATTGCTACCCTTCCCAATTTTTTTTTTAATATTTTCCTTGTTGAGGCAGTTTTGGATGAGAATGCAGAAAGGATTCACTTTTTGATTATGCTTAAAAATGATAATTGTATATGAGGTAATGCATACATTAATTAGCTGGATTTAGCCACTCCACAATGTATACATATATCAAAACATCAGGCCGGGCACTGTGGCTCATACCTGTAATCCCAGAACTTTGGGAAGCCAAGGCAGGAGGATCACTTGAGGCCAGCAGTTTGAAAGCAGCCTGGGCAACATAGCAAGACCCCATCTTTACCAATGTTTTTTTTAATTAGCTGAGTGTGGTGGTGTTTGCCTGTAGTCTCAGCTACTCCTGAGACTGAGGTAGGAGACTTGAGCCTAGGAGTTCAAGGTTGTATGAGCTATGATCATGCCACTGCACTCCAGCCTAGGTGACAGAGCAAGACCCTGACTCAAAGAAAAAAAAAAAAATCATGTTATACAGGATAAATATATACAATTTTTATTTGTCAACTTAAAAATAAATATTAAAAAGTTACCTGTCTCAATTATAATTTTATTAGACTTTTCAAACAAGTCAATTATACCCACAAACAAATAAGAAGATATTTAAGCAGGAGCCTTGGCATCAGGGGACTTAGATCGAAGGACTCGCTTTGCCACTGGTCATCTATCTGAGCGTGGGTGCACTACCTAACCTCTCCAGGTCTTAGTTTTATCATTTGCAAAAATACCTGCTATTCATTCAATACATATGTACTGAGCAAATCATATATCCCAAGCCGGTACCTGGGACTAGGGAGACAGTGGTAAATAAGACTTACAACCTTCCAAGGGAATGGACATCAAACAAATAACTACACAAATGAGGATTTAATTGACAGAGACAAATGCCAAACAGGAAAAAGTAATGAGCAAGGATCAAGTGTTGATGACATGGCAACTGATCAAGCTGCTTGGAGGACTGTGGGGAAGACAGGGAATTCTTCCTAGAAGAAGTGAGTTTTAGGTCAAGGTTTGAAGGCTGAAAGGTTGGTCAGACAGAAGGGAAGACAAGGAAAAAAGATTCTTAGCGTAGGCAAAGACTTTGGCATGGAAAGAACTTGATAGTATATTATGAAACACTTAAAGGAGAACAATGTGGTAGAGAAAGAGGAGTTTCAGATGAGACTGAAGACATAGGCAGGGCCCATGTGAAGGCTTTGTTAAGGAATTTAGACTCTGTCATAAGGGCAATGAGAAGCCATTGTTGAGTTTCAAGCAGGAGCAAAACAAGAAGAAATTTAAATTTAAGAATATCCAAAATGTTTGTACCCCCATAATATTCCAAAATTAAAAAAAAAAAAGAAAATAAATAAATAAATTTTTAAAAAAGAATATCATACATCTCAAAAAAAAGAATATCGTATGTTTCAATGACAATGCATGTAGAGTGCTATTTTTTGCTACTAATTAATAACACATTCCAAGTTCTTTATTAGCGTTTTCCTTTATAGCTAAATAGTGATTTAGTCTTCAAGCCCATAGATACAGTTTCTTTTGATCTGAACAAAAAAATTAAAAAAAAGAAAGGGGAGGAAAACAGGAAAAAGAAATGTTCAAGGCAGCCAACACCAATATTTTTTGTTCCATATTTTATAGATAAAAGAAATTAAGAGGTCACAAAGATTACGGAACTTGCCCTAGGCCACAAAACTAGTCAGCACAGCTCTGGGTCTAGAACACAGGGGAAAAATTAAGAGATTCTGGAGGAGGAAGCAAGGAAGGGGAAAAAAACCCATATCCCTAACACTGTTGAATACCCACACTATGCACATGCTCTAAATATGCTATTTTATTTAATCTTCAAAACAATCTAGAAAAGTAGGTATAAATACACTCATTTTCTAGATAAGAAAACTGAGAATGATTAGATTAGATTTTATATCCATGCCAAGATCTGAACCATATCTTCTGGTTTCTGTCTTAGTGGACTCACTATGACCCACACTGCTTCTTTTAGGGTGGTACAAAGAACCTATGGTCAATAGCCAAGCTCCAAAAACGTCTTTCTTCATCCTGGATGGCAGGAGGATAGGCGGTAGGTCATAAAAGCATACTTTAAACTTGAGAAAATTCCCTTTTCTTAAGGTTACTCTAGAAAAAGACAAAAGAGATTATAGGAGAAAAGGAAGGACTTTGTTCACTTCCTTTATGATTTATAACCCGGCCTTTGATTGGAAATCTTCTTCAACTCAGACCAAAAGATTGGTCAATGGATTGATTGATAGACTGATAGATAATTTCAGAATCCTGCTGAGAACTCACCCCTCTCGTTTTAAAATTCTGTTTCTCTTTTTACTTTACTGGATGTTAAGGCTACAATTACAGACATAATTTAGTTACCTTGTGTGTATCAGTGTGTTAAATGGTTTAATCACAGTGTCAGGAGTCAGCCTGCCTGGGTACAGACTGCCACTTTGAACACTATGCTTCACTTTCTTTATTAGTAAAATGAACAGAATCCCTATTTCACTCGGTGATTAGAAAAATTAAATAAAATAATATGACCTTAGCATGGAGTAAGCATGGCTATTGTAATGTTAGCAAATACTGAATTTTTTACAATTATTTTCTGTTTTCAGGAGTAAGGCTAAGTTAGAACTTTTTAAAAGATTCATTATATAAAGATCACAGCAGTCAATTTATTGCTCTGAAATCTTCATGTGGAAATTAGCTGCAAATTAAATCTTGATTTCATTCTTATAAATTATTCAATAATACTAAAATATAAGCACCAATGAGATCCTCTTGTGTTTGAAATAAATGCCCTGAATTGATACGAACAGCAAGAAAAAAATGATTGCAGCTTTTGATGTTTTGTACAAGACATTTGCTAGCAAAATTTTTAAAGCACCTTTATGTCTAGTTTTAATAACTGTAGCTTGAACTTTTGCATATTTGAATTTATTGAACTATTATACGTTCAGCCTTGCCCATCTGTTTTTTTTTTTTTAGACAGAGTCTCACTGTGTCCTCCTGGATAGAGGATCCTCTTGCCTCAGCCTCCCAAATAGCTGAGACTACACGCGAGCACCATAATACCCAGCTAATTTTTCTGTTTTTAGTAGAGATGGGGTCTTGCTTTTGCTCAGTCTGGTCTCGAACTCCCGAGCTCAAGTGATCCTCCTGCCTTGGCCTCCCAGAGTGTGAGGATTACAGGCATGAGCCACCATGCCTGGCCAACCCATCTGATTCTTAATATCTTTATTCATTTTCTATTGCTGCTATAACAAATTATTATACTCTTTAGTGGCTTAAAACAACACAAATTTATTATCTTACAGTTCTCTAGTTTGAAAGTATGAAACAGGGATAAAATTAAGATGTCAGCAGGGCTGTCTTCCTTTCTGGCAGATCTAAAGGACAAACTATTTCCTTGACTTTTCCAGCTTCTAGAGACTGACCACTTTCCTTGGCTCATGGCTGTCTTCCTTCGTCTTCAAAGCTGCAACATTGGACCAAGTCTTTCCCGTATCTTTAGTCAGCTCAGGCTCTCATAAAAAATACCATAAATTGAGTGGTTTAAACAACAGACATTTATTTTCTTACAGTTCTGGAGGCTGGACGTCTAACATCAGGGTGCCAGTATGGTCAGGTTCTGGTGTGGGCATGCCTTCTGGCTTGCAGATGGCAGCATTCTCACTGTGTCTTCACATGGTGGAGAGACAGAGAGAGCAAGCTCTCTGGTGTCTCTTCTTATGAGGGCACTAATCCCATCATGAGGGCCTCATTCTTATGAGCTCATTTGAACCTAATTACCT
>NW_012141191.1:726643-731219 GCF_000956105.1 Propithecus coquereli
GTGGTTGCAGTGAACTATGATGATGCCACTGCACTCAAGCCAGTACAAGCGAACAAGATCCTATTTTGGAAAAAAAAAAAAAAAATTCCTCACCTATCATAAAAGATGATTCTTTTTTTGGATGTTTTCAATCATTTAAAAATGTTTTAAAAATAATTATTAGCACACAGGCTGTACTAAACAGGGAGCAGGCTAGACTTGGCCCTCAGGAGTCAGTCAGTCACTTTCATAAACAACACTTATTGAGAATAAGACTGTTGAGTTATGTTTAGTGGAAAATACTCACCTTGTTCCTAAGTATAGAAAAATCAATTCTATGGTAACCCAGATAGATTATTTTAATTGTAGAAATAATTGGCTCCACTGGTTCAGATATTTGCCAATATTTAAATCACAAATTGAAACTAGCTTCATTCATTCATTCATTCGTTTCTTTAATAAATATTTATTGAGTATCCACTACGTCTCAGGCACTGTATAAGGTACTAGGATACAAGAGCAAACATCCTGCAAATTCATTCCCAGAACAAACCTTTGAAAATTACTCCTTAACGTTCCTTTAATCTACTTGGGATTTTGAATTTTTTTAAGTTAAAATTTTTTAATTCACAGAAATGTTTGACTTTTGTTTTTAATCATTCTAGCCAAACTCTACAAAACCACAGTCAAGGATGAGATGGTGTTAGCCCAAGTCTGAGGTATTATTAACTTAGTAAAAACAAAGAAGAGCATTTAATATGAATGACAATAAACCTTCATATTCAAATGAGATAAGAAGCCAATACATGTTTTATTATGAGCATCAGTGATGGTTTAATTAGAAATAACTAATAGTTTCAGCAAAATATATTACCTTCCTATCTCTAATAGCATGAAATTAATTTTTAGCTACAGTGATTAAGTATAAGTTGCCACCCTTCAAGAAAATAATGGTCACAATGCACTAATCTATTGCAAATCAGGAATTGGGGCATTGCAGAGACAATCTGACTATCCAAGTATATTTACTGGATACCTCTTAATTACCTAACTCAGAAAATAAGTCTCTTTCAATCTGAATGTATTTCAATATATTTGTAAGCTTTGGTTTGGCTTGACGTTCATCACGGTTCTGTCCGTGATAGTGGAAAATTAGAAATAGCTTAAATGTCCATTTTGAAAAGAATAAATAAATATATAATGGTAATATATTATGGAACCACCAGGCAATGGAATATAACCATTATAAAAGATTGTTCTAAATCAACAGGCACTACTAAAGAAAGATATCTATGATCTACTATAGAGTTTTTCAAAAAACAGGTTACAAGATAGCATTTATAGTTAGATCTAATGTATGTGAGATCACATATATTAGGATACTAACAAATTTTTAAAAGTGATTGCTTCTGGTTGGCCAGGATTTGGGGTGATTTTTACTGTCTTCTAATTTTTCTATTGTTTGAATCTTTCACAATGGGCATGTATTGGGCATTTACTTAATATAAAACAAATAAACAAAGCTTTTTATTTTATAATCTGCAAAATTAAACGTCAGCAAGATTTTTATGATTAGAATGATCAATAAATATTCATTTCAATAGCAAAAGTAGTAACAAGTACATGAGGTTGTCAGGATGGCAAGCTCTTACACAGCATAGATTTATTATCACTATTGAAATTTATCCTTAATCTGACCTTTTTTAAGAATGCCAATCCATTCCCACTATCCTGCCTTCAACAACCTTTCTTCATTTGAAAACTTAAAGAATATTGTGAGTCTTGCCATCCTCTACATGCCTATTGCTTTCAAGAAGCGCAGCATCCTAGCACTGAGAACTTTCGAGATCAAGTCCAAATCACTCATCCTACAAATGAAGGAACTGAGACAGACGGGTGACATGACCTGCCCAAATGCCCACATCTAAAGCTTGTCAGCACAATCTCTCTCACTTTTGTGCTAATCACAGAAAGTTATCTCGACCTCATCATGGAACTTCCATGGTCTCCTGGGACTCCCACATGAAAGCAAACTAAGCTCCTGCTGAAATGTACTGGCATGCCAGCCTGTGTTCACAGAGCTCTGGGGGTGTGCAAGGCTGAAAGGACAGGCAGAAGACCCAGGCACATGGCTGTGATGCCACACCTGGCAAAAATGGAGAGGTGTGTTGACATCAGGGCTCTTAGAGGCAGATGGATTGGAGGGAAAGAAGCCTCTGTGTGCTATACGGCTGCCCGGGCAAAGAAAACATTGAAAATGCTTATTCTGTGCATTCACAGAGAGGTTCAGATGTGGCATTTTGCAGCCATCTATCAATAAAGAGATAATGTTCTAAACTGAAGGAATAAATGCAATTCCTTAGTGTATGGAGAGCAAAGAACTTAAATTTAAGGCTGGGGTGAAGGAAAATATTCAGTCAAAGGTAATAAAAAATACTAATAGCTGTAGTTTATTGAGAACCTACTATGCACTTATACATAAACTATTACCCCAAACTTTCGCTACAACCCACAAGCCTTTGTTCTTCAATCAATACTGCTGCTCTGTCAGGACAGGTCAGACCTCACATCACCAGAAGGCAATGGAGAAGAAAATGTGAAAGGGAAGGTTATTACTGCCAAGTGGTGCTCTGAAGCTTAGAAGGATGAAAACTGTGAAAATCCATTGGCTACGGGGTTTAGGACATTTTCAGTGTCCTTTTAGCGTTTTATTCTCCCTCCTGTCATGTTACCATGAAATCTGACCCTACTTGGCTAACCGAATTTAATTACCGGGATTGAACTGAGCCTACAGTAAGTGTAATATTTTCTGGAAGTCAATGTGATTCATCTGTATGAGGTAAAGGAAATTTTACCAGGAAGAAGAGTTGCTATTTAGCAAACGCCGCTAAGCTTATCAGAGTACGGTCGTTGCAATTGTTTATTGACATGTATTAACTCCTTCCTTTGGGGAGGCCAATCTACAAAATCTATAAACATGCTTTGTAAATCATTCCCCATTTCTTCCCCCTCTTCTATCCCTACATTTTTGCCTAAAGCAAGTGCAAGCAGTCTGCAGAAAGGCTTCGTTCAAAGAATCAATCACCACAAACAGGACATGACTCTCTGGCATGTTTCTCTGCAGTCAGACGAGCTCTGAACTACTTTTTGCCATGAGGAAGTTCACGTTCATATGTAGTTTGTAAATCTGTTATCATTATTTCCCTTCAAGTATTTTAGTCATTCCTATTTTCCTGCTCTTCTCTTATCTACTTAATATCCAGGTTTCTATGCCACTCATTGACCATTCTTAGAATTTTAACATCTTAGCCGGGCACAGCGGCTCATGCCTGTAATCCTAGCGCTCTGGGAGGCTGAGGTGGGAGAATCACTTGAGGTCAGGAGTTCGAGACCAGCCTGAGCAAGAGCGAGACTCCAGCTCTACTAAAAATAGAAAAAATTAGCCAGGCGTGGGGGCCAGCACCTGTAGTCCCAGCTTCTTGGGAGGCTGAGGCAGGAGGATCACTTGAGCCCAGGAGTTTGAGGTTGCTGTGAGCTAGGCTGATGGCATGATGCTGTAGCCTGGGCAACAGAGTGAGACTCTGCCTCAAAAAAAATAATAATAATTTTAACATCTTCCACATCCATGTAGAGATTAGCAATAGCACATTTTCCCAAAACGTACTCCACTGATACCATGCCCAAGATCAGTGCTGGCCAATAGAAATAGCATGTGAGCCATACGTGTAATTTAAAATGTTATCATTCCCTGTTGAAATTTTTTAAAAGAAACAGATAAAATAAATTTAATAATACATTTTACTTAAGCCAATATAGTCAAAGAACTTTTGTTTTAACATTTCATCAATATTTTAAAATTATTAAGGGGATAGTTTATATTTTTTGTACTAAGTTGTGGGGAACCTGCAGCCTTCTGATTTCAAGATTGTTCTTTTTTAAGCATCAAAGGAGGCAAGAAATGCTTCGTCTTTCTCCGCTGCACCCTGTTTAATAATGTGTTCTGTAAAATTTGGATTCAGTCATTAGGCCACACTAAAGGAACTAGAAGGCCACATGTGGCTTTAAGGCTGCAGGTTCCCCACCCCTGCCCCCAGTATGGAAATATAGTTCTTTCTCAGGCCAGTTTTTCCAACTAAATTAGGAGGAGCCATGTTTTAGACATTTCTGTGATCTCTCTCCTCCCTTATCTCAACTCTTGCGTTTCATTAATGGGAAAACTGGTGTCCAGAGAGGTTGATAATTGGCCCGAGGCCACACAGTAGTTAAGAACAATGATCTAAATTCAGTCTTTTTTTTTTGTTTTGAGACAGAATCTCACTCTGTTGCCCCAGCTAGAGTGCCGTGGCGTCAGCCTAGCTCACAGCAACCTCAAAGTCCTGGGGTCAAGCAATCCTCCTGCCTCAGCCTCCTGAGTAGCTGGGACTAGAGGCATGCGCCACCATGCCCGGCTAATTTTTTCTATATATTTTTAGTTGTCCAGCTAATTTTTTCTATTTTTAGTAGAGACGGGGGTCTCACTCTTGCTCAGGCTGGTCTCGAACTCCTGAGCTCAAACGATCCTCCCATCTCGGCCTCCCAGAGTGCTAGGATTACAGGC
>NW_012141191.1:742454-743721 GCF_000956105.1 Propithecus coquereli
ATATACACACACACACACGTTCACACACACACATATACACACCCTATTGGTTCTATTTCTCTGGAGAACCCTGACTAATATAATAGGCAATAGCAAATGTTACTACTTTTGCTACTGAAATGATTATTTATTGATCATTTTAATCATAAACATCTTGCTGATTTTTAATTTTGTAGATTACAAAATAAAAAGATGTATTTATTTATTTAGGGTTAAATAAATGCCAGACACACGCCCACTGTGAAAAATTCAAACAATAGAAAGTTAGAATTGAGTGGAGCCTGAAATGGTCTTTATTAAAAATGATCATAGGTAGTCAGGAATAGAAGATATGTGCCTGTAAACCCCTTCCATTTGCTACAGAAGTCTCAAAGAGCCCAATTTTTAAAATCCTGCCTTAGACTGTTTGGGAAGCCATTAGTATCCCCAGCCTATACAACCATGGGGCGACAGCAACCTGGAGGGAAACCAGAGCGACCAGAGGGGTCACAGGTGAATTGCTGGGCCCACTATCAGAGGTTCTAAGCAACCCTGGCATTAGAGAGTCTGTTGTATGGATGTGTTTTGAAATAACATCTTTGCATTGCATAAGATTGGTCTTCTCATTAGAGATGAGGAAAGAAAAAAAGATATATACTACCACTTTTTGTTTTCAAGTTGTTAACAAAATAGACATAACTGTTGTGACTTGCCTTTGCCAATGTTGCCTGTCACTCTAGCATTCAGTAAGGCTGGTAACCTGAAATGCATTCTTGCTACTGGGAGAACAATATGCATCCCTGCCCCCAAGATACAGTTTTGGGTCTAAACTAGGAGTTGGAAAACTTTGTAAAAGTCCAGATAGTAAATAGTTTAGGTTTTGTGGACTACTGCTCAACCCCGTCATTAGAGTACAAAAGCACCCATAAGTAATACACGAAAGAATGAACATGATAATGTTCCAGTGAAATTTTCTTTACAGACAGTAAGTTTAAATTTTTTGTAATTCTTCCCTGTCATGTGGCTGGGCACGGTGGCTCACTCCTGTAATCCTAGCACTTTGGGAGGCCAGAGCGAGAGAATTGCTTCAGGCCACAGCTTGAGATCAGCCTGGGCAACACAGCAAGATCCCATCTCTACAAAAAAATAGAAAAAATTAACCGAGCCTGGTGGCATATGCCTGTAGTCCCAACCCTCCAGAGCTGAGGCAAGAAGATCACTTGAGCCCAGGAGTTTGTGGTTGCAGTGAACTATGATGATGCCACTGCACTCAAGCCAGTACAAGCGA
>NW_012141191.1:756621-759968 GCF_000956105.1 Propithecus coquereli
AGCTTTAAAATAGCTATCTTGATGTTTCGGCTAAATCAAATTTCATAACATTTTAGGTTCACTAACAGAGCTTAGGATTTGAAGGAATGAAGGAGTAAATACATTTACAATTCGAATTGAAAAGACCAGGTTTACATTTTTGTATGTTTATATGCACGTTATTAATATTTTTCCTTCAGTAGGAATATATCTAAAGTTTGGAAGATACAAAAAAGATACCAAAAAACACCCTTACTAGCAATGGGATCAATACTTGAATTTCTCAATAAACTAGTATTTATAGATATAGATTTTGCTTTTTCTGTATCTGGGGGAAGGAAATATAAAAGAGTTTACAATAAATTTAAGAACTAAGTGTTCTTGAGAAGAGACTTGAGATTATCCAGTCCAAATCCCTTCTTTACTTTAGAGTCAACAATAAGCATTTTGATTTCAGTGCAGAATTCTTGCCAAATGACAGTGTTCTCAAGTTTGTTAGGTGGTGGAACCACTGAAAGTCAGTGTCTTTTGTGGAAATCTATAAAATGTTGATATATTTATGAGTGCCCTGGAAACCAGAACTTTCACCAGCAGAAAATAAGACTCTATTGCATATATGTTATACTCAACCTCAGCTAAAAGGTTGTTAAACTAAACAAAATTAGTTATTTCAGAGATTTTCTATTAATATTTTTATGCTACCTATTCATTCTGTCTCCTGCGCTCATCAGCAAATAAGCAGTAAAAGATGACAAAGGTTTAAGGAAAATTTAAGGGGAGGATGAATTTATTTGTAGAAATCCTAACTTTATTATATTTTTTTTCTAAGATTAAGATGGACCAACATCATTTCTTATCAGCAGTAGCACATCTGTGCTCCCTGGGAGCATGGTTCTTTTTCTTTCTTTTTTTTTTTTTTTTCATTTTACTGAGGATGCTAAGTCGGTTCTTATTTGGTACAGCTTAGCTAAAACGTTTGAGTAACTATTTTTGTTTTGTTTTCATCCCACTATGCTAAAATCATGTGGTTACTGCATGTACCTTATGTTCTCTAAAAGGTGGCTTTAATGAAAGTGTTTTGAGAATATAAGCCTTCTTTTAATGTTTTTGGGCAATTACCACAATCAAAACTAATTTTGAAAAAGTACTCAAAAAGCAATTGAATGTGGGAAGTGACTTTTAAAAAGACTACTGTTTAAGAGCGGACATGTTGACTCTTCTTGATTTCAAAAGTAAAGTATTCTGTGTATAAATGAATTGTTCATGACATAATTGTGAGTCAAAAAAACCTTCACTTGACTAGCCTTAAAGAAAAAAAAAGCTTGCAAATTTCATTTCATGTGCAAAATAAAGAAAAAAGAGAGAGGTCTGAAATAAAATAAAAGTTGTTAACACAGTTTACTCCAGGTGGTAAGGAAAGAACTTTCAGTTTTTATTGTATAGATTTCCATATCATTTAACTATTTTTCAATAAGTGTACACAACTTTTTTACTTTTTAAACCAACAAGTCATAAGAAAATTGTTTATTGAATTCTTTTTTTTCTTTTTTCTTTTTTCCTTCCTCAAGGATATTTCCAATGGTTCAATTCTTTGGGGCAGTTGAATTAATCACATGATTTACAAATAAGCAATTTTGTAAAATTAGGTACCATATAAAACGTTGCTTACAGGCTGGTAGTGGTGGCTCACACCTATAATCCTAGCACTCTGGGAGGCCAAGGCGGGAGGATTACTTGAGGTCAGGAGTTCAAGACCAGCGTCAGCAAGAGTGAGACCCCCATCTCTACTAAAAATAGAAAGAAATTAGCCAGGAAACTAAAAATAGAAAAAATTAGCCTGGTGTGGTGGCGAGTGCCTGTAGTCCCAGCTACTCAGGAGGCTGAGGCAAGAGGATCACTTGAGCCCAGGAGTTTGAGGTTGCTGAGAGCTAGGTTAACGCCAGGGCACTCTAGCCTGGGCTCTGTCTCAAAAAAACAACAACAACAAAAAAAACATTGCTTACAAATAGAAAATTATACCTAATCAGTACAGAGTGAATCTTTGAAATACTATTGTGGGATATGCTACCCTTAGATTTCTTTCCACACATAATTGAACCTTTGCTTTGTACGTGGTAGGTGTTCAATAAATACTTATGAGACTGATCATTAGGTCATCTCCTTTTTTTTCTTTTTGCTTACAAAAATAGCAATTTTAGATGTCCAACCTAACAATAGCTACTCAGTGAATAAATGACAATACTAAAAAAGAACAATTGAACATGAAGAACTAGGATAGTAACAGCTAAGAATCTTAAAGGCAGCATCTAAAATATCAAATATCTTAACTAAAAGTGGGAACGAGTTTGGGAACAAGCCAGGGAGCCTCGTAAAACTACAGAGTATAGATTCTCAACTAAACTCCCTAGTTTTCAAGTCTATGAAAAAATGGATTTTCAAACTTTCTACCAGCTGAAGGAATCTAAATTTAGGCTAAATAACCTATCACAAAAAAAAAAGTGTTGGTTATATATATATTTTTTTCTTTCCTTTTCTACTAAGGAAAAAACAAGAGGACCCAGGCTAAATTTGTAATATTACAAAATTTTTATTTAGAATGTCAACCAAATAAGTTCTTGAAGAACAAATAGATTTTCAAGGAAAGCTGTGAATCCCCTTTTCCGTAGGGCTTTGAAAGTTAAGATGGAAATGCCTTTGTGTGGCATGACTTAGGCACAGTTCTGCTTAGGAGCCAGCAGAAGAGATAACTGGTACTTTGAGGTTGTAGCTGCATTATGTAACAAGGAAGTTCAAGTGCATCCATGCTGATTTTCCCTTCCGCAATCCAGCATTTTTAAGTCAGAAAGTAAGTGTCATTTTCACAAGCTTGAGCCAACCTACATGCAACCATCTCCATTATTATCCATGCTCCTAATTAACACTGGAAAGAACAGTGGGGACGTGACCTCTCAGAAGCATATGCAATCGGACAGAGGATAAAGGTAAGAAGGGCTTCTTAGGAAATTGTATTTTTTACAATTTCTGGCATCTAAATAAAGTTCTAAGAAGAAAAAGTATGATGTGAACTCGTAAGATATTCCAGTTCTGTTTTATTGATATAACATTAGATTGACCTCCACAATGATAGTTACTGGAAGTGTCATAATAATAACCACAAATATAATAACTGTTTACAATTATAATTACAGGTTGGACCAATGCATCCTCCAGTCACAGATTTTGGAGTAGCATAATCCTCTCCACAAGCTGATGCCACATGAATTTATACATATTCAATTTTTCACATGGTTTGGGAACTTGGTTTTCAAAAGGCAATTGCAGGCCGGGAGCGGTGGCTCACGTCTGTAATCCTAGCTCTCTGGGAGGCC
>NW_012141191.1:761073-765942 GCF_000956105.1 Propithecus coquereli
ACAACTTTCCAAGATAGATAATAATGTCCCCATATTACAGATGCAGAAATTGAGGTTCAGAGAGCCTAGTAGTGTATCCAAATCATATAGCCAGTGAATGGCTGCCTAGCAGGGTTACCCTGGTCTGCTTGATCCTCTAACGTTTACTCTTTCCTCTCCCATAAGACATTCCCCATAAACCACTGACATCCATTTCTCCATGCCTTTGTTCAGGCTGTGCCCTCTTCCTAGAATGATCTCCGCTGCCTAACCTCCCCTCAGTCTTCAAGGCCAAGCACAGATAATTAATTCTTTAGTCCCAACCACCCCAGGCAAAATTTGTAATCACAGCTCATGCTTTTGCTACTAGTCTAGCACTTATCACGTAGTATTGTAATTATTTGTATGTATTTCTCTCCGGTGGGAGGTTAAGAAGACCTTGAGAGGAAAAAATTGTTTCTTATTCACTTTTGCGTTCCCAACACAGTTCACAGCTTGGCATTTAGGTTGGCGCTTCCTATGGTCATTGGTGGCAAACCTAATAATGCACACCAGCCTGATATAAACTAAAAGGACCTCTTCATAAAAAAGCAACAAAACTAATCCTCCTGCCTCAGTTTGGCATAAACATTTTTTACTTATTTTTATTTTTTTTTATTTGTCTGTTTCAAAGGCCGTCAGAAGAGTGCATGCTGCAACTTCTCGACCTTCCCTGTTTGTGATTCTTCTAGAAGGTCCTTCTAGTGCCATTCATGCAGGTTTTCTCTCTCTGAGAAAACGCTGCCTTCTCATATTTTCAAAAACAAAAGTCTGTCTTTATTTTGCCCATTTCCTGGTTAACTGAGCTGTACGTGGCACAAAAATTTATGTCAGGATTCTTACCACAGATACAGACCTTTTCTCTGCCAGTGAAAAATGTGATGGCCACAGGGTGTATACTGGTCTTGTAAGGAGGGAATAGACTAAAAGATGGTGCTTGGCTTAGCCTTTCAAACAGAACAAATGCATTTGCACTGATTTGTATCTTCAAATCAATCACTGATACTTTATTTTCCTGTAAGGAGAAAAGTACGTAAATGCTTTGATACTCACTGAACAGACTGGAAAACTAACACACAGAAAGAATAAATGATCTGTCCCAAACCTTTTTGTCCTAAAGTTGGGAATTTGATCCAAAAGTTTTCACCTTCCAGACTGCACTCAAATCCAAGGCCAAATTTTCAGAAAATGGGTTGCAGCTATATTATTTTCTTTATCAAGATAATCAGGTCATACCTTTAAATAACTCCTTTCTGCTTTAGAAGTGACATTAATATACAATTATCCTGAAAGCTTATATGCAAAACAGGCTAATAAAAAAGATCTGGCTTTTTGTTATTTTTTGGAGTCTTTTCCAAATAGGGATATTCACAGATAATTGGCAATACTGTCTGGACAAAGAGTCACAGCTTCGTGGTCTAAAAACATAGTCTGCTTGTACAAATTAGCTCAAGAAATTTCCCATTTCTGAGAGGATGGGCCAGCTGCCAGCTCTTTAAGAGAGAAAAACACGCCCCCTTAGAGCATGAATCATTAAATATTACATAAAGCATGCAAGCACACATACACATATACACAGAGGCATTTTAAATAATTGCTCAAGACTTTCCAAAATATCCCTTCACCACACATAAGGTGCACATTTTGTCAACCAAGATCAAGTGGTTGTTTTTTTTCTTACCCATACTGTTTACCAATAGCATTGCGACATGAGAAGGCTCAAGATGTACTGTAAACAGGGATGCCAAACACACAGAGCAAATGACTCAGAACTGATTTTAACATAGAGTATACACTTGTAGGTTGAACTGAGGCCTGCAGCTGGGTGTCAGCCCTGTTTTAAAAACAGATTGGTTGACTTTTATGGCTGTAAATAGTTATTTTCTAAGTCCCATACTTAAAATGCAGTCTTCTTAGAGAAAGAAGAATTAATCAATGCTTTTAGTTACAGGTGGACTAAAAAGACCTTTCTTTGGAAACGTGGATTGAAAGTGTTAACAAGGACAGAGGTGAACCCACCAAAGCAAAACAGGACACAAGACCAGAGGCTCTCAGTGACCTGGCGGAACTGAGAGCAGACGTTTGGGTGGCTCCTGTACATGTTGTGAATGAGTGTCTTTATTCTTTTTATTGTCAATACTCAAAAGTATTGAGACATTTCAAGCAGACGGATAGTTAACAATTGAAATAAGACCTAAATAGTTCCAAGTTAATGTAATGATGTGGAACTTCAACTTTTGAATTGGAAGAATATTTGCCTATTTCATACTACTTTTTTAAGGGTATTTTTTCCTTGTTAATAAAGCCCTATTGGAAAGAAAATTTGCATATCTTTTTCAGGCTAAAACGATTTCTATTTTTAAAAAAAATAATAATCTAAAAAAAGTAAATGCAGACAAGCAATTAAAAAATAGATACCTTCCCTATTTGAAAAGCAACTTTTATTTTGTGTGATTTATCAGTGAGTTCAAATGCACTTAAATTGATCATTAAAATGACTTGTAGGTGTCTTAACCTCACTGTTAAAAAACCGTAGGATAAAATGTGAGTGTCTGATATTATTAATAAAAGGTACACTTCCACCTAAATACAGTGCAGTACCCCTGAAATGGTGGGTGATGAGGACATGGTTTGCTTAGATTAGTTCCTATGAGAGACGATCATGCTGAGTTTTCACAGCGGTTTAGAGATTTCAGTTTGCTTGGTTTTCTGGAGGTGTTGGTGGGGGCGGTTTATGAAAGCTGTTCAACATTATGTTATTTATTAATACAAATGCCTTTAAAATGCTATGAAGTCAGTAAAGATAAAAGGTCAACTTCCAGCAATAAACAACACTTATCACTATCATAGTTATAAATAATGGTACGAATGAGATTTTGCTACCAAAATAAAAGTCATTGAATCTCTTTATTTGTATCCTCAAAGTTCTCACAAGAGATATGAAAAGTTAAACAGAGAAAATAGAAGATTTGACATTTTATTGAAATATAAAATAGTGCCAATAAATATGTAGAGCAGTACAAAATAATTCACTAAAAAAATAATATTTCTCAAACTAAGTTAACTTAGCCAACAAATTTGTTTATAATCTATGTCCAGTCATATAGATTTTTTAAAATTTAAAAATGTAAATATAAGATGATAGATTTTCTTGATTATAAAATTAATAAGTATACATTATTTTAAGAAGGAAATTATAGAACAAAGAAGGACACTTTTATAGTTTGTTTGGTTCTTATTTTGCTTAATATGTGCATCAATTTGGAGATTTTCTTACTAACTTTCTATGACTACAGAAGAGAACTTAGCTCATTACATCTGTCAATTTTTATCAGTTACAGCACTATTTTTAGTTTCTCTTTTGGTTGCCTTTATCATTTTAATAATTTTCTTAAACTATTAGTTCAACTTAAACTACTAAATTCTCTTTTTGGTCTGTGATATAGATCACACATCAAAAAAATACAAAAAGCCTGGATGTATTCTGAAGCAAACCTCTCTGTAATGGCTACTCAGGTCACAAAGAGGAGAACCATCCCCCAGAAGGTCCCCACATGCCTCTCTTAAGCATAATGCACTCCCTTTTCCTAAAACGTTAACTCTCTTGACTTCCGTGATAATCACTTCTTTGCTTTTATTTTATACTTTGCCATCCAAAAATGCATCACTTAAGACTACAGTTTTGCCTGTTTTTGAATTCTATATAAATAGAATCATGCACTATTTTGTATCAGGCTTTTCTTAGCTCAATATTATGTTTACGAGATTCAGTCATATTGTAGCATTCAGTTATATTCACTGCTATATAGAATTTCATTGTGGAATCTTACCCCAATTTATTCATCCATTCTCCTAAGGATGGACATTTTGTTTGTTTCCAGGTTTAGGCTATTATGAATAAAGCTTTTATAAACTTTTTCATGCATGGTTCCTGGTACACATGGACATATAATTCTTTTGGATATATACCCAAGAGAGAAACTAAGCCACAAGGTATGATACCTTTAATTTTAGTGGATAAAGCCAAATTGCTTTTCAAATTTGTTAAACTAATTTCCATTCCCACCAGCAGTGTATGGGAGTTCTAGGTGTTCCACATCCTTGGAAATCCTTGGTATTTTCAGTTGTTTTAAATTTTAGCCATTCTCATGAAGAGAGCTTTGCCAATTGAAGAAAAATAATTTAAAAATTTTTAAAAAGTTAGCCATTCTGACAGGTGTGTAGTGGTACTTCTTTGCAATTTTAATTTGCATTTCTCTGATGGCTGAGTTTGGGCATCTTATCAAATGTTTATCAATCAATTAGGTATACCCTGTTTTGATGTGGCTGTTGAGTTTATTTCTACATTTTTCTATTGACTTGCATTTCTCATTGAGTTTTATGAGTTCTTCACATATTCTATTACAGTTCTTTGTTGGCTGTAACAGGTATCTATTAAATATGTGTTCCAAATATCTCCAAATCTGTGGCTTGCCTTTTTATTTTTTTATCTTATTTTTATTTCAAAATATTAATTAATGGCTACATGTGCTTTTATTACATGGATATGTTACGTAATGCTTAAGTAAAGGCTTTTGGTGTGCCCATCACCAGAATAGTATTCATTGTACTGAGAGGTAAGTTTTTATCCCATTCCCACCCTCCCATCCTCTCCCCTTCTTGGCTTCTCATGTCTTTTATATCATTTTGTGCCCATGTGTACCCATCTATTAGCTCCCACTTATTAGTGAGAATATATGGTGTTTGGTTTTCCAACCCTGAGATACTTCACTTAGGATAATAGCCCCCATTTCCATCCATATTACTGTAAATTACATTATTTCCTTCATTTTTATGGCTGAGTAGTACTCC
>NW_012141191.1:765992-801838 GCF_000956105.1 Propithecus coquereli
TATTTTTCTGCATTGTCTTCTAAAACCTTACTGTTTTGCCTTTCATATATAACGGGTCTACAATTTACCTAAAATTGATATTTTTGTTTATAGTGAAGTAGATTAAATTGTTTTGTTCTGGTTTTTTGTTTTTGTTTTTGTTTTCCAGATAGAACATTCTCTTTCACACTGCTCTGCAGGGTCACTTTTTTCATTACTATTTAATTTTTCCATCAATTTTCAACAGTTTCTCAACTCCTTGTTTCATAAAATGAGGGTATTTGCACTCTTACGATCCCTTCTCCTTCCCTATCTACTTTTCATTTCTCAAAATCTGTCAGCTAGAGCTTTACTTGAAATCATCAAAGCTGAGAGTATTTACATTCTGTTCCTAATCATGATTAACTCCTTCATGCTTCGTGCATGGGTTTATTTTAAAAGCTGATAACCAATAAACGAGTTTTACACCATTATGACTATTCATCACATTATTCATCACAGAGCCAGAAAGTGCTAATAATTATATTCCCTTGACTCCATTTCTGATCTTATAACTCTTGTGCCACTCAAAGGAAAATAAACTAGCGCCAAGGTTAAATAGATTTTCCTCTCTTGTATTTTACCAATTGCTAAAGAATAATAATGTTTTAAATTATTTCATATTGGGAACATGACATTCTGGTAAATGTTTTGAATTATCTAGAGTTCCTGGTTATTCTTTTTTGCCTCCTTAAGATAAGATTCATAGGCTTTTTCTACCATATCCTAAAATATTGCAACTTCTCATTAGCAGCAGCTACTATCTGAAATATATTCCTTGAAAATAGTCGTCTGTGAGTCTGCTGATCTCTGTCCTAAACTAGACTGATTTCCTTCTTGGCCTACTGCACAACTATCATTCTTGAATACTGTTTTATTACCACCCTAAACAAGTACTATTGTTTGTGTATCCCTGAAAAGAGATAAGACAACTGCAAAGTTAGAGGAAACGCACAAGACCACCCTCATCTGTGACATCAATTGCAAGTTTGGGAGGATTATACAAACCATATTCAGTTTTGATAATTTGCTAGGATTGACAAAACTCTCTGAGCTATTATACTCACAGTTAAGATTTACTGCAAAGAAAGCACATAAATTAAAATCAACCAAGGGAAGAAGTGCATAAAGCAGAGTCTGGGGAAGTAGCAAATGCAGAGCATTCATTGTCCTATCCCGGTGGACCAGAACGCATTACTTTTCCAGCATTGATATATGACAGTAAGTACAGACTCTCGTTAACCAGAGAACCTCAGCAGAGCCTCCATGTTCAGAGTTTTTATTGAGGCTTCACGAGTAAACATGACTGATTGTCCATATGGCTAGTTTCAGTCCCCTGCTTCTCAAAGGTGTGACCCAAAGCTACCTCCCTAAATAACACTGTTACTATTTGGTTGGCTCAAAGCCTTCACCCTAAATCACATTTTCGGAATAGATCAAAGCTCCATCCTAAGTCACATTGTTACTGTCTGGCTAGCCGAAGGCTCCCATGCGAAGATAGTTCTATCAGACAGGACATTCCAAGGGTTTAATGATGACTTCCCAGAAGCTCAAGGCAAAGGCCAGACTTCTTTTGGGACAAGGGTAAATTCCTTACTACCCAATCCTGCCTCTTCCTCTTTCTTGGTTTTCACCCTCACTTTACTGGCATACATCCTGAAGTAAATATGCACGGATGTAAATTCTCATTCTAAATCTTTGATGTTCTAAGATTTCACAATGAGGTCCCTAAATCTGGGTCTTTTTTCCTTATTCTTCTTGTCTCTTATGCAACCTTTGGTTTTGAAGGTCTCCCTCCCATTAGTTCTAAAGATGTTATTTCTTTAACAATTCCCTTCTCTCTATCATGAGTGTTTTGTCTTTCTAGAACTCCTACTAGTTGGTTGTTGGACATCTTGAACTAATGCTCCAGCTCTGAATCCAAAGTTTCTCCAGAGTTCTTCAGGGAAACTTGATGACTTCTATCCTAGTTGTCCCCTTCTCTTATATTCCGGAATGCTGCTGTGTCTTCTTCTTCCTCTCTGCTCCACTTATGAACCTCTTAAAGCAACTGCTTTCCCTCTTTTCTTCTAGTCATTATCACCTACAAGTCTCTTCATTTCTGTAGTCTATATCTTTTTTTATCCTTTGGATATTATTTTACATTAGTCCTGGGAGAGAGGAATAAGTAAGTGTGCTCACTTTGCATCTTGAACTAGCAGCCACCCACTAGTTCAAGGTATTTTAAAGACAGATACGTTTTTTATCAAAGTATGTTTCCTGCGACTACTTGAGTGGTGTGAGAGCAGCAATGAATGTATTCTCTGAGACTCAATAACAAAATTCAGAACAAGGGCATCTTAGGAGAAGTATACACAGAGAGCCTTATATGGCACTTCTGCCTCTATTATATTACCTATTCAAGATACCCAGTTATGGCATATTGAAAAGAAAAAATGACCTCCGTAACTTAATTTTTAAAAGGTATTTTCAGGGCTGGGCGTGGTGACTCATGTCTATAATCCTAGCACTCTAGGAGGCCAAGGCAGGTGGATCCCTTGAGCTCAGGAGTTCAAGACCAGCCTGAACAAGAGTGAGACCCCGTCTCTACTAAAAATAGAAAAATTAGCCTGGAGTGGTGGCACGCACCAGTAGTCCCAGCTACTCAGGAGGCTGAGGCAGGAGGATTGCTTGAGCCCAGGAGTTTGAGGTTGCTGTGAGCTAGGCTAACTCCACGGCATCCTAGCCCTGGCAACAGAGCGAGACACTCTGCCTCAAAATAAATAAATAAAAATGTGTTTTTAAAGTTATTCCTGACTAAAAAGAAACACAAAAAATAAAGTAAAAGGTCTTGCCAGGTTCCAGATGGCAGCTGTGCTGCAGAAGAAAGAACACTGGCTTGGCATCCAAAGATCTGGGTTTGAGGCCTGGCTCTGCCTTTGTTGTCTCCATCACTTTGGTTGAGTCACTAAACTTTTCTGACTCACACGTCTCTCATCTGTAAGCAGAATAATAATACATGTGTCTCACCACTGTTGTGAAGTTGAAATGAAATAACAGACAAGAAAGAACTTTATAAATTAAAAAGTAAATAGAAAATGGAATACATTCTCCAAATGACTCCATTCTCCAGGGGAGGTTTTGTGCAGAATTCAACAGAATCCTTCAGAAGAAAAAAGTTTCCATCTCTATGACTATCTTTCCCAGACAAGAAAAGAAATCATACAAAGGTTATAGATAGGAAAAAATAAGCCTTTCTTCTGGGAATTGTGAAAAGCTCAGGTTTCCTGAAGAACAGGTTTCATATAGAAGGTATGGAGGCTGGGCCATACTGCAGAGAACATCTTATAACATGCTACCTATTGCATGGGAACTCTATTCTATAGACAATATTTATTACTGAGAGGGGTGCATGATAAAATAGAGCACAATAAGAATAATATTTTATTTTACATTGATCTTTACTCTTTACAAATGGCTTTTACATACATGGTCTCACTTGATCCCCACCACAATTCAGTGGTGGGGGTGTTATAACTACAGACAGTTCCTGACTTATGATGGTTTGACTGAATAATTTTTGGACTTTATGATACTGCAAAAGTGATACACATTCAGTAGAAAGCAGTACAATAAGGTACGCAATGCCGGGCAGTGCCAGTGAGCCATAGCTCCTAATCCCCCAACAATCACAAGGGTAAACAACCAAAGCTCTACGGTGTACTGTGTTGCCAGATGATTTTGCCCAACTGTAGACTAATGGCAGTGTTCTGGGCACGGTTGAGACAGGCTAGGCTAAGGTATGATGTTCAGTAGGTTGGGTGTATTAAAGGCATTTTCAACTTACAATGTTTTCAACTTATGATGAGTTTATCAGGCCATAACTCCATTGTAAGTTGAGGAGCACCTGTATTTGTCAGCGGGATAATCCTTAAACCAGACCTAGAGTCCAAATCTTCTGATTGCAAATCCATTTCTCTTCAAATCTATTTTTAGTGATTTGCTGAAGATGTGTACAAAATACATGAAAGTGAGTAGATCCTGAAGGCAATAGGGCAGCTCCTGAAGAACATAAAAATTACTGAAACAGAGTTGGAGTTTAGGAGCCAGAGTTCAGCAAAGTAATCCAGAAAATGAACAAGCTTCTCTTCCAGCAAGTTTGACACTACCAATAAGGCAGCAGGAAGAGGATCAGGGAGATAACACTTTTTTTTTAATTCCCCTCCTATGGTATTTAGCACTGTCCTAAGCACACAACACTGCCAAATAGATGGCTGATGTACGCACTCCCCTCAGCAGGGCACCGACGATACATGTATGTTCAGAGTTTGGAGAGTTCAAAAAGTAGATGCCACGGACAGAGAGTACCTTCATCCCTACAGTGCTCTGAACTGTACTAAATGCTCCTAATTGCCTAGTTCAAACCCAGGATCACACTACTCCCACAGAATTCAATTAAACGCCTCTCCCAACATGACAAAGATATGTTTGTTTCAATGACAACCGTAGGATTCTCCCAAGGACATGTAGGCCATGTGAAAACTATGAGCACAGAGCTCACAGCTGTTCATTTCAACAGTCAACAGTGGACAACTGGTAAGAATCCAAACAATTTTTTATTGTTTAAATCTTGGGTGCTGTTGTTTTCCTAATAGCCTCCATGCTAATGATGTCAATTTGATCCTGAAATATAAGAATTTTTTCAAGAAAGATCTTGTGTACGTTAACAAAGACTTGCATTTGATGCAACTTCTCTAACGTTGAAATACAAACAATTAAGATTAAAATTTCCCAACATCACATTACCTTCAAGGATTATTTTCTGAAATAGTTAAATCATTAAACTCTTCCTTTCTTTTATGGTCCCCCACCCCACCCCACCCAGATTCTGTACTGGAGAAAGGTGAGTCTTTGTAAGATTCCAGGGCTGACTCATTTACCTAGTTCAGACACTTCTTCCTGGTTACTGAGAAATGGTGAGAGATACGATAAAGCAAAGACTTAACCTCCTTGACCATAATCCCCAAAATTAACCTCCCTAATCCCCCAAACTACTGCTTTTCTTTTTTCTGTTTTCTGGTATTTACTTGTTTCTTGTTGGTTAGCTTAGGGAACCCTATCTTTACAAGAAATCTCATGCAGAAGCCTGCTATATAACACTGCTAAACGCAGAGTTGTTGCAGTTGAAGGAGAAAAGGAAAAGAGGTAGAAGGGAAACGGAGACCTGATCATTTACCCTCACCCATGCTGTAAGTCATTTGCTGGAAACAGAATAAAACTATTAACCTTGAAGTTTTCTGAGGGCACTTCAAATTTGATTCATGATCTTCAGGATTTAGGAACATAGAAACACTGAGCTAAAGGAAGCTTCTGTAAATCGCAGAGCAATCTATCTGGACACTTCATTCATTCATTCTTTCCACAACTATTCACAGAATATCTATGATGTGCCAGGCACTGTTGTAGCCACCAAGGATATACAATAAATGAAAGAATCAAATTTTCTACTTTCGTGGAACTTACATGATAGCAGGCAAAGACACTAAATAAAATATATATATATATGTTACGTATGATTTTAAAAATGAATATGAACAAAAGTGAAATAGGATAAGAGACTAGTGTCTGTAAGTATGTACGGGTATGTGTGTATGTGTGTACATGTACATGCTCTTTTACATGGTGGGTCAGGAAAGGCCTCCCTTGTGAGGGTGACCTTTAAGCACAGAGTAAATTAAGTAAGATATCTGGGACAAGAGCTATTCCAATGGAAGAAACAGTAAATGCAAAATTGCTAAAACAAGAAAGTGCTTGGCTTGTTTGAGGAAGAGCAAAGACCAAGTGGCAGGAACAAAGTGAGCAAGGGTAAGAGCAATAGAAGATGAATTTAGAAAGACATAAATTCCTCTAGGGAAGAGGCCAGATCATCTTCAACATTGGTCTCCAGGGGTCCACCAGCAAATCAGGTAGCACATGCTCAATAAATATGTATTGAAGAGAATCAGAAAGTTCATTGGTTTAGCAAACAGAAGGTATCAGAGAGCATATCTAATTCCTTAGTTTCATCAAAAAGTCTGAGGTGGCAAATTTTGTAATGTATTTGTCTGATTACAGTTCAGAATGTCCCCATCTCTTAAGGAGAATGCTATCTCACTTTCCAGTGACCCCTGCCTTGGGGACAATGAGTTTCCAGTGTTTTCAGGGCCACATCTCCCACCACATTCCCAGAGTTAGTTTCTGATGTTCTTATTGCTTAGATTACATAGTATGGCATGTTCCGAGGAAAATGATGACTCGTAAAGGATGAATGTCATAATAGATTAGATACCCTGGTGCATAAAAATCATTTTTTGTTGTAAATCATAAAAGAAACAAATTGTTACAATATCAATGGCCTTGCATTGTAGCCCTGAGCTTCATAGGACTTCTGTCCATGTTGCTTGGTCAACAACGTCACTCACTCTGCCACTTAGTGCTACATTAAGCACAATTTCAGAGCTAAACTGGTATTACAAGGTGAAAATTAGTTTGTTCCTACGTTTCTATTTCTGGGAGCATGCCATTTTTAGCATCGTTTCTTAGTTGGAGTAATTTTCAAATGAGATCGTTTTTATGGCAGGCTTTATAAAATCTTGCCAAGTAGACCTATGTCTTGTGTTTCTTTTTGTGAAGACAGTCATTCCATCATTCTCTGTCTTGGCACCTACCATCTGCTAAGAAACATGACTGATTCCTGGTTTTCTGTTCCCCTTACAATTTGTAACTGAGTTAAAAAAAAAAAAAAAGGTTGTTCTATTTACAACTCTACATATGTCAAGATTGATAGACTGTTCAAGAAAAAAATGCAATCTTTGTTTTCTAAAATTCTACTTTAAAGAGACATTTCATCTTTGGTGAAATGAGGTTGATTTCAGATCACCCACACATACAAACACACATGATGCACACAAAACCTTAAATCTGTGCAACACTGATAATGCAGTAGCGTGGACTATTATCTTGTAGTTGAAACAAGGAATATCAGGATATTTTGTAGATCTGTCATGGATAGAGGTAGCACATTACATTTAAATTGACTCACATTGAAAACCAAAAAGGATAGGTAGGAACTTTTGTCATCATAAAATTTGTGTGATTAGGTAATTCTTCAGTATCCTTAGTTCCCTAATATATTAGAATGCACCCTAGGTGCAGGTCTCTTCTCCTTTTAATCTTTTCCTGTCCCATAGGGGTACCCTAGTGACCCTGTGGAGAGAAGTCAGCAGCCTTGACCTTACTATTTATATGGCTGGATTTACAAATGTATTCACTTTAGTAGTTCAGAATGAAGGTCCTGTCAACACTCTCTGATGACCATGAGATAGGGGTACCACCCGCCTGTTTCAGATACATTTCCACCCTCAAACAAACACTACGTGGACTAAGGTGACCACCATCTAGATTTTTCCAGGATTGAGGGGTTGGCTGGGACATAGGACTTTCAATGCTAAAACCAAGAAAGTCCCAGGCAAAGCAGAGGCATTGTTCACCCTAACTTGGACCCCCATAAAGAATGGAGCAGTTCCTGACCGGGGGCTGTGGGCGCCGGGCCTTGGTGGAGTTGCTCTGCTCCGTTTTACCACACAAGGGGTAAGGCCTCAAGGTCCAGGCCTTTGAGAACCATGGGTAGGTTCTCTCACTTTTTCACTATCAGGGTAACCTCTGACGATTTCTACATTAGCAAAATAGGAATAACAGCTGTGCCTACTTCCTAATTCTCCTATGAGAATTAAGTTAATATTAATATGTATAAAATGTTGATAACAAAGCCTGGCACACAACCAGTGCTTAACAAATTTTACCTACTGTTATGATCATTAGCTTACGGATAAGGAAGAAATGATGCAGGACTTCTCTGCTCTGTGACTGATTCTCTTCCAGTGAATCTTAAACATTCTGTGTGTATTATTTGTTCAAATGTTAAAAAAGAGAGAAAGGAGGATAAGGGGGGGGAGAAGAAAGAAAGGAAAAGAAAGAAAGAAAGAGGAAAGAAAGAGAGGGAGGGAGGGAGGGAGAGAAAGAGAAGGAAGGAAGAAAAGAGAAGGAAGGAAGGCAGGCAGGAAGGAAGGAAGGGAAGAAGAAAGAAAGAAAGTGAAAGAAAGAAATTAAAAATTATGGTCAATTAAGTCAGTAAGATTTATTTTCTTTCTTAAAAATTAATTCTATCCTCAAGGACCAACATTTGAGCATGGGCGAAGCCCATGTGAAAAATGTATTTATTTATTTACTTATTTATTTTAGAGACAGGGTCTTTGTCACTCAGGCTGGTGTGCAGTGATACCATCATAGCTCACTGTAACCTTGAACGTCTAGGTTCAAGAGATCCTCCTACCTCAGCATCCCCAGTAGCTAGGACTACAGACACGCACCACCATGCCCAGCTAGTTTTTTTTTATTTTTTGTAGAGACAGAGGTCTCACAGCGTTGTCCAGGTTGGTCTTGAACTCCTGGCCTCAAGCAGTCCTCCCAAGCCTTGGCCTCCCGGAGGGCTAGGATTACAGGCATGAGCCACTGCTCTCAGCTTTGAAAGATGTTTTTAAAATGCAAATAATTAATATTAATACACTCTGCATTTTCAGGATAAGTAACTGCTCTTATCAACATTGTTTAGCATAGCTAAAAATGCAAACAACCTAAATATCCACCAGTAAGGTAATGATTAAAATAATTATGTTACACCCATACTCTGCAATTTGTTAAAATGAATAAAGTAGATTTATATGCTGCCATGGAAAGAGCCCCAAGGCATACTGTGGCAGAACGTTACATAAAGCAAAATCCCATGTATGTAAACAAATCACAAAGCTGTCTCTGTATATGTATAAGCAGAGGAATGCCTTAGCACGAGGTTTGAAAGGATAGGCACTCAAATACCTAGGGATTACTTCTGAGGAGAGGAGAACGGATTAAGTGTGCTTTAAAGAAGAGACTTACTTTGATGTCAAAATTATTTGTTACTTGAAATTTTTACAAAGAGTATATTCAAATACTATTAATACTTTGTCATTTTTAAAAAGTAACGGTAAAGCAACTGAAGGAAAGAATTCCACCTAAGAATTCTTCTGTTGTAGTTTTGTCCCTCCTCCTCTCTCAATGTCCTTCCAAAAAAGGAAAACAAATTTGTATAAGTGTAAAAGTATCCAGATTGCTGTAGTTGAAGTATACAGCATGTAACTCACTAATTTATGATAATGAGAGTTGACCATAGTAAAGTGTTCACAAAATTACACCCAAGTACAAACTGAAAGAAACAGCTGCACTATTGGGCATGTTAATCAGTAAGTTCTCAAAAAATAAAATTTGTTAGCTCTTCTGAACCAATGATATCTTAATAGTGATGGAATATGTTTAAATGGAATATTAAAGTTCCATTTTTCTGAGGTCTTTGCAAACAAGATAATGGTAATAATCTAGATTACTTCCTGTCTCAACATTGTGGGGAGGCTAGAAAGAATTTCCTCATGAGCAAATCCTTTCACAGTATTAGTGCTATCTGCACAGAGCAACCTGAATGCTGGGTATGCTATTAGCGGATATCTATCCTGGGTGGCGGACTGAAGAGGACCCTCTAGGTTTCGTTCCAAGTTTTAATTCTATGGCTGGGCGAGGTGGCTCACACCTGCAATCCTAGCACTCTGGGAGACCCAGGAGGGAGGATCACTCGAGGTCAGGAGTTTGAGACCAGCTCTGAGCAAGAGTGAGACCCCAGCTCTACCAACAATAGATAAAATTAGCCGAGCACGGTGACCCACGTCTGTAGTCCCAGCTACTTGGGAGGTTAAAGCAGGAGGATCGCTTGAGCCCAGGAGTTTGAGATTGCTGTGAGCTAGGCATGACGCCACGGCACTCTAGCCAGGCAACAGAGCAAGACCTTGTCCCTGTCCCCATAAAAAATTTTAAGAAAAAGCACTCAAAGAAATCATGGCGTCTTATAACTGCCAGGGACTTTGGAATTCATCTGGTTGAATCTAACTCCTATCGCAGGAATCCTTTATTTCAACCTCTCCTTCTAAAAACTGATTACTTAACTTCTTAGCCAGAAAAGAGGGGCAGGAGGGGGAAGAGAAGTCTTTCCTTCTTTTCTTTTTTAATTTTTTTTTTCTTTTGAGACAGAGTCTCACTCTGTTCCCTGGGCTAGAGTGCCATGGCATCAGCCTAGCTCACAGCAACCTCAAACTCCTGGGCTCAAGCTATCCTCCTGCCTCAGCCTCCTGAGTATCTGGGACTACAGGCATGCGCCACCAAGCCCAGCTAAAGAGAAGTCTTTTTGAAAAGAGGGAACTGGCTAGAAGAGAAGCTACAAGTGTACCAGCACCTCGTTCCGACACACCCACTGCACAGTGTGGTCTTCCAGTCTCCACAGGCAGCCACTAATGAAGCAATCTTCTCTTCTCTGATCTTCTTAGGAAGGCTGGGGAAGATTGATTTGGACCATCCTTCTCTATCTGATAAAAAGTACAAGAGAGCATTGAATTTCAGGGAAATCGTTTCCCCAAAAGATCAACCTCCTTCAAAGACAATGATAAGATGGATGCTGAAGTTATTCTGAGGTTCTTCTGTGCCATCGTTGAGTCAGCTGCAGTCCAGCCCTTACCCTAAGACTATTTTCTTCTCAAATCTCTGAAACAGCAGTGATGTCCTTTGAACTCTACTCCTATTTCATCTGCTGGGCTCCCTCTTCAATTGCCTTCTTGAGGTCTTCAAAGACATCACCTTCTGTTACATAATTAGGAGACTCAAGGCAGCATTCTCTCCAGCATCAAAAGCTTCAGGAAATCCTAATAATTTAGGCTTAACCTTATATACATTTCAGAGATAGTATTATTAAGACTTAATAATCTCTGAATCCTTTTCAATTTTTTATTATTCAAACAGTTAATAAATGTGTATAATTTTTTAAAAAACCTGGTGAGATGACAATTAGAACTTACCTGAATCTAGGAGATCCAGTTTTTTGTTTCTTTTTTTAAATAGTAGATTTTATTTTTTTAGAGCAATTTTAGGTTCACAGCAAAATTGAGAGAAAGATACAGAGATTTCCATTATATACTCTGCCTCCACACATGCATAGCTTCCATTATCCAATATCCCCCACTGGAGTGGAACATTCGTTACAACTGATGAACCAGCATTGACCCATTATTATCACCCAAAGTCTGTAGCTTACAGTAGGTTTCACTCTTGCTGTTGTACACTCTATAGGTTTGGGCAAATTGATAATGACATATTCACCATTATAGTACCATGCAAAGTAGTTTCTCTACCCTTGTGCTCTGCCTGCCTATTTGTCCCTCCGTCACCTCTATCCTCTGGCAATCACTTGATCTTTTTACTGTTTCTATAGTTTTGCCTTCTCCAGAATGTCATATAGTTGAAATTAACAGCTATGTAGACTTTTCAGCCTGGCTTTTTAAATTTAGTAATATGCATTTAACTTTCCTGTATGTCTTTTCATGGCTTGATAGCTCATTTCTTTTTATCACTTAATAATATTCCATTGTCTGGATGTACCATAGTTTATTTCTCTGTTCACCTACTGAAGGATACCTTGGTTGCTTTCAAGTTTTGGCAATTATAGTTACCTCCCAAACAAAGAAGTTCATTCATTTGGTGGGTATCAAGTCAACAGACACAGCCAAGTTGGTTATAGCAAGGGGGTTTTTATTACTTGGCACAAGTAAGTAGCAGCACACTGGAGATAATTCCCAAAGCAGTGTGCCCGGAATAAGGGTGCTGGGCTGGTTTTATAGTCAGAGGGCATGATCGGATCTGGCGATGGGGTGATGCCAGACAACATACTCTGACTGCATGCTGCTATGGGGTGATGTCAGGGCTCAATCTGATTGGATCCTTGATCCTGCCATGTGGTGTCTGCTTCTTAATTCAGTCCCCACTGCTTGGTCCAGGCACTTAGGTTCCACCCATGGCTGCACGCATGCTCAGGTTACCTGACCTTCAACTTGTGAGTCCATAACAAATGAAAAACAATTCACAACTTTGTTATATAAAGGTTAAGCCAGATTGGTCTGGTGTTGTTACATTAAGGATAAAGCTGCTATAAACATGTGTGTGAAGGTTTCCATGTGGACGTGTCTTCAACATCTTTGGGTATATACCAAGAAATGTGATTACTGGATCGTATGATAGGCATATGTTTAATTTTGTAAAGAATCATCAGTCTTCCAAAGTGGCTGTACCATTTTGCATGCCCACTCTCAATAAATGAGAGTTCCTGTTGCTCCATATTCTCATCAGCATTTGATGTTGTCAGTTGTTTTGAAAAAAACCTCTCAAGTGTTTTTTCTCTGCTCTCACACCACAATAATCATCAACACAGAAGACTTCTGTGACCAAATGTAGGGATTTTTCCCCACACCAAACAGGGGATGCCAGTTGGGTGTCCCCTAATTCAATTCTGACACAGTCTACCTGACAATAGCATCAGAGCCCACAGGGTGAGGGCTCAGTCCCCAAAACTGTTCCCCTTTCCCTGTTTCAGACACCAGCCACAAGTCTAGGTCTCTGAAACTTCTGACCAACCAACTTCAAGTTGGGATTTCCATAACCCCCTCTTTGGCTTCAATTAATTTGATAGAGCAGCTCACAGAACTCAGGGAGACACTTACATTTACTGGTTTATTATAAAGGATATTACAAAAGATACAGATGAAGACATGAGTGAGGGGAGGTGTGGGGTAAGGGGTGTGGAGTTTTCATGCCCTCCCTGGGCCCATCACCCCCCAGGAACATCCATGTGTTCACCTATCTGGAAGTTCTCAGAACCTAGTCTTCTTGGGTTTTTTTTAAATTTTTTATTTATTTATATTTTTTTTAGAGACAGAGTCTTGCTCTGTTGCCCCAGCTAGAGTACTAGAGAGCAGTGGCATCATCATAGCTCACTGCAACTTCAGACTCTTGGGCTCAAGCTATCCTCCTGCCGCAGCCTCCTGAGTAGCTAGGACTACAGGCACAAGCCAACAGGACCACCTAATTTTTCCATTTTTAGTAGAGACAGGGTCTCCCTCTTCCTCAGCCTAGTCTCAAACTCCTGGCCTGAAGCAATCCTCCCACCCTCCCAGAGTGCTAGGATTATAGGCGTGAGCCACCATGCACCCGCCTTGGATCACAAGTCAAACTGTGATTAGCCTTCAGGGTATGCGGTGGGATCCTCTCTGGAATGAGGGTCTAGTGACCCACAGTCAGAAAGGCAGGAAAGATTAGAGTCCTGCATTGGGGCAGAAGAAAGTCAGAGAGATTCTTTTTGCTGAGTCCTAAAACACCCAACACTATAACAAAAGACTGTAACAGGCCTATGGGGGTTATGAACCAGGAACTGTGGACGAAAATATATACACATATGTATACACACATGCACACACATACATATATATATATATATCATAACACCATATCAGTGTTCTGGATTTTAGCCATTCTAATAGGTATACACTGTATCGCATTGATGTTTTAATTTGGATTTCCCTGATGACATATAATGTGGAGATCTTTTCATATGCTTATTTGCCACCTGTATATCTTCTTTGGTGAAGGTAACGTTTTTATTTCTTTGTCCTACTTCAGTTTGTTTTATCACGTTTAATTTTGAGTAAAAAGTATGATTTTTCTTTACATATTTATATGTTTCACATTTAAAACTGGTCATGATGTTGTTGTAAATTATATAGTATAAAAAGAATTTAAATCAGACATATGCCAATAACTGAAGCACCTGATCTGGAGTTCCAAGGTTCTAACTTTATGTTGGCCACTCTAGAGCCATTCATCCACAAGGAATAAATATAAACTCATCTCCATTTCTAGGTCCTCCTACTTATTCACTATTCAACAAGAGCATTGGTTAGCTATGAATTTGTCTTCCAATGACACAGTATACCTTCAGTTTGCAAAAAAAAGTTTTATGGGTTAAATTGAAAAATGATTGTAAGTAAAATTTTAAGATAGATATTCTTTGTAAATGAAAAATTTATAAATCAAATATTTGTAAGCCAAGGAATAAGTACAGATGCATTTCATTCTATGGAAGTGGGTAGAATCGCTCTGAATGAGTGTGTGCAATAGAGAAACTAAGAGAGTTCAGGACCTAGACCTAAGGAAGGCCAACATTTAGAAGTTGGATGGGCTAGGCGCGGTGGCTCACGCCTGTAATCCTAGCACTCTGGGAGGCTGAGGCAGGCGGATTGTTTGAGCTCAGGAGTTCGAGACCAGCCTGACCAAGAGCAAGACCCCCGTCTCTACTAAAAAAATAGAAAGAAATTAGCTGGACAACTAAAAATATATATACATAAAAAAAAATTAGCGGGCATGATGGCGCATGCCTGTAGTCCTAGCTACTCGGGAGGCTGAGGCAAGAGGATCGCTTGAGCCCAGGAGTTTGAGGTTGTTGCGAGCTAGGCTGACGCCATGGCACTCTAGCCCGGGCAACGGAGTGAGACTTTGTCCAAAAAAAAAAAAAAAAAAAAAAGAAGTTGGACAGAGGAGTTGGAACCACCAAAAGAGACAGGAGTTGCCTGTTAGTTTCTATTAAGAGTAAATCAGTGCTAGGTGGGATGAATGACATACAAGACAAGAATGGTTAACATTATAATGGGAAATATAATTGTGAAATAAATTATAAGAGGACATGCTCCTGGAGAAGCAGAACACTGAGCCCAGGAACAGAAGACTGTACTCTTATTAGATATATTCCAATCAACAGGACACATAACTTTGCCATGAGCCTCAGTCAGTCAACTCCTCCACAAAAGAAGAGGTGATAATACTTATCTCAATGGGCTGTTGTGAGAATTTATCAAATTAACGCATTTGCATATACATTGTAAGTGGAAAAATATTACACAAACTTAAGACACTTGTTTTGGCTTTCTGCCTAGAACTTGCATTCCTCCAAGACAGAGGACCTCTCTGCCCATGCTCTCATGCCAGTCTTCTGCCTGAATCCTCACCTCCCTTGAGGTACCCTCCTGCTTTCTGTAATCTTTTTCTGTTGCCTGATAGCCAGGGCCTTAGGGCCAATTGCCCACTACCTAAACTTCATACTATCCCAGTTGCTGGGCTCTAGCTGAATCACCGATACCATTCCTGACTACCTTCCTGGCCCAATCCATCACCCATGATCCCAGGTTATGATATTCTCCCAAGTATTGTTTCTGAGACAATCCCAGAGCTAACTAGTAAGATTCAGAATAGATAGTTAACACCTCACACCTAGTTTTCTCAGTCAAAAAATTTCTTAGTGTGCTTGAGACCAAAGTACTTTGTTTCTTAAAAGGTAAAATTCACAGTAAAATATATATACATATTAAGGCATCAATTTCCTTCAACTTAAGTTCTTGATTTACATAAATAATAAGGCTTTTGTTCTTTTAAATAGTCTCAAAAATTGTTTATGGCTATGTTAACAATATTTGGATTGTGTCAGAAAGTCTTCTCTAATCTGGTAAGCTATCCACACCATTTATTTGAAGTTTCTTTGACCAAGTTGTTTTCAGTGAAAATAAGTATGGCTTTTAAATTACCAAAAGGTCTACACAGTAATGAAATTGCTACTTGCTTTATCAATTTCTTGGGAAAAAATGCAGCCAACCACTTGTTGAGCTGGGTTCAAACACAATCCATCACTGCATTCACTGATACTTTATTATTTAGTTATTAATCATTAAAGAGGAAAACATTTTAATTAAATAACTATATGTTATACTTCTAATTTTTTAATTAGTTGATTTGCTCTAAATACAGTACTGTAATCCTTTTAGCTGAACATTTTGAAAATAATAAAAAAAATTGAGTCTCTTTTCCTTGATCTTTGAAATTTGGGAGGGAGCTGGGGAAGGAGAAGGAGGAAGTGCGCTATGTGAATGTCAAATGACACCCAAAAGTTTTTAAAACCCCAGCAAAGGCTTTGTGCTTCGCAAAGTTCTACTCAGGCACAGAGAGAAAATGTTATCCATGACAGAGTATTACAATAATGCCAAAGAAGCAATTCTTGTCTCCATAATGGGAAGTTACATGTCAAGATAAAATAACTCCAGGTCTTTTATATTTTACAGTGGACTAATAACTTATATTGCTATTACTAAGGGATGTCAGTTTCCACTTTCTAAGCAATTTAATTACATTCACTCTTCTCCAATCATTAATCCCCTTTCTAGGCCCTTTCCTAGTTTACAAAGAAAAATGTAAGTGAACCTGCAAAGACTTTATCTGAGTTCTTAAGCAGAATACCGGGTTATCTATCTACTTTTAGGAAATACGCCTGGCTTCATTGGCAATGGGGATGGATGGAACTCAGATCTGGGTGGGTTTTTAGGATCCATTATGATTGGTTATAGGCTACCATAGCATTCTGTACTTTTCTTTCAAAATATTTACCAGTTCATAATTATATATTGTATGATAATATTAATGTCCTTCTCTCCCACATGACAATAAGATCCATGAGAGTAATGTCTATTTTTCCCACCAATGTGTATTCCAGCACTCAGTTCAGAAGGTGGCTAGATGTAGTAAGTGTGCCAAACATCTTTTATGGGAAAAAATAAATAGAAAATACTAAGATTTTACATTGTTTTCAATGAGTACTTAGAAAATTGGTGGGTGAGGTGGCTCACGCCTGTAATCCTAACACTCTGGGAGGCTGAGGCAGGAGAATTGCTTGAGCCCAGGAGTTTGAGGTTGCAGTGAGCTATGATAAAGCCACTGCACTCTAGCTGGTGTGAAAGAGAGAGACTCTGTCTCTGCCCCCCCCCCAAAAAAAGAAAATGGATCAGTGCCAGTCACTTGGTATGTCCCATGTAATGAAATTCTGCAAAAGGTATCTGTGAACAATTCCATAACTGGTAATAACACATTTCAAACACACCCACCTTTCCCTATTTTCTTTACTTTCTTCTTTACAGAGGTTGGTTGGTTTCAGGCCAAAGTTGATCTTCTCTGGTGAGTATAGAGTAAAGCCCTTTTGCACATTATATTAGGAACGTTCTATATTTTGTTTTTTATAATTCAGTTTGTCTTTACGGTCCAACTGAAAATTTAGAACATCAGAAAACAAAAAATTTGTTAGAAGCATATACCTTAATCTGTTACATCAGTCATATGAAGACATTTCTTTCTTTTAAAACCCTTCTCCTTCACATGGTAGAACCATCTGAAAGAAAAGAGTCATCTGATGGCATGGCAGGGGTAAATCAATACTGATAGTTTTCAAACTGGAGTGTGCATGAGAATCACCTGGAGGACTTGTTAAAGCACAGATGGCTGTGCTAACACCCAGTTTGTGATTCCATAGGTTTAGTGTGGGGGCTTGAGAATTTGTTTTTTCTTTTAATAGTTTTTTTGAGGTTTTTTTGAGATGGAGTCTTGCTCTGTCACCACAGCTAGAGTGCAGTGGTATCATCATAGCTCACTGCAACCTCAAATTCCTGGGCTCAAGCAATCCTCCTGCCTTAGCCTCTTGAGTAGCTGGGACTATAGGCATGCACCACCTCACCTGGCTAATTTTTTTTCTATTTTTGGTAGAGACCAGGGTCTTGCTCTTGCTCAGGCTGGTCTCAAACTCCTGAGCTCAAGTGCTCCTCCCACCTTGGCCTCCCAGAGTGCTAGGATCACAGGCGTGAGCCCCCAGTCCCAGCCTTTTTTTTTTAAGAGCTGGTGCTTCATTCTGCTGCTACATGATTATAGATCACTGTAGCCTTGAACTTTTGGGCTCAAGTGATCCTTTCACCAAAGCCTCCCAAGTAGCTGGGATCACAGGTATATGCCACCACGCCCAGTTAATTTTTTTTTTTTTTTTTATTTTTAGGTAGAGATGGGGGAGGGTCTCGAAGTCTTGCTATGTTGCCCAGGCTGGCCTGGTACTCCTGGCCTCAAGTGATCCTCCCACCTTGGCCTCCCAAGGTACTGGGATTACAGGTGTGAGCCAGCATGCCTGGCAGAGTTAGTATTATATTTCTAACAAGTTCCCAGGTGATGATGCTGCTGCTGGTCTGGTGCCCATACTTTTGAAACCCACTAGAAAACAGTTGCTAAAAGGGCATCTTGCTTTGTGTAGGCTCAATACCTGCAACATTCTTGGTTGAAACGATTTCACAGAGAAAATGATAAATGGTTAGGAGAGATGAGTTATCAGAAGGTGATATACATTATGGAACACATTATTAAATAACAAGGTGGCCTTATTATCCTTGGTTTTGGGAGGTTTTTTGGCAATTAAGCTTCTTCAGGAATTATTTTCACTTGTTACAACTAAAAATCTGGGAGGAAAAAAACTCTTATATTTTGTCCTCAATAATAATCACTTCATTGCCTCCTTGCCTTTCAGTACTCCAAGCAAGCCTGTTGAGTCATTATTTCTTTATCTGTAGAAAGGGACATGGTAACAGTACCTATCTCAGTGACTTGCTGTGAGGATTAAATGAGACTCTAAATGGAAAATACTTGGCACTGAGAATGGCCTGTAATTTAGCTACTAATTTAAGGAAATAAATTCCAATGGTCCTGGAATCAGTGATCCAAACTACTTAAATCTCCTAAATCTCTAATATATTAATTGATCATTGATCACAGAAATAATCCTGAAGTTGTCACATACACACAAAAAAAGGTTATGATGTTCCAGGTACCCTACTTACTGTGGCAAAGAGCAGTTTGATTTGGAAATGTTGGCACCAGGCACCAGGGCAGCATTCCTCCAATTGCACTAGATTATAAGTAAGAATCGCCTGAAGCACAACTTAACATACAGGCTCCTGAGCTCCACCCTAGACCAACCAAAAGCCTGTCCTGGGGAGAAGCCTAGGAATCTTTAAATAATCGCCCTAGGTGATTTTTTTCTGATCAACAACTTTGAAAAACACTAAAGAGATCTCCCACTCCATTCTAATTATGGCTAAAGCCCTCAACATCATTTCTATGTAATCGGTAAACCACTGTTTACTAGAAAACACTGTTTACTAGAAGCCCTTTGACTTAGTAATTTTGTTATTTTGAGTCGAACTGAAAGTCACTTGGAGAGGTCAGTTGGAAATGGGGTTGTTTTTGCTTTGGAAAGGTTCTCAGTGTTTTGAGGTTAACTCTCCCTTTCATACTAGCCGGGCCCTGTGCCTCCTCTCAGAATTGCCTGCCTAATCCCTCCCTCTCTTGAACTTTCTGCGGCAAGTCTCCTCCTCCTGCTTCCTCTCCTTTCTGATCTCAGCCTCAGGTCTGGCTTGTTTGTCTCTTCACTGCATTTCTTGAGTAGAACATTTGGTGCTTTCCCAGTTCACGATGCTTTGCTGGAATAGTCAATTTCCAGGGATTTTACAGGCTGGCCAAAACAGTTTGTTCAGAACAGCGACGCCGGGCCGAGGACTGGCAGCCGGTCGGCCGAGCGTTCCCTGACGCTGCACAACCACTCGTGACCTTGGCGAGCGAGCGCCGCCGGCCCCGCTCTTCCCGGTGGCCTCAGGGCAGTGCCCAGGCTGGACTTTGGAACTGAAGAGGGCGGGCGGGGACTGGAGAGGTTTCGTAAACAGGAGAAAAGACCCAGAAGCCATAAACCAGTTCTTTTTCCTTTCTGGAGGAGAGTCCTTCTTTAAAAGAAAAAAAACTACTTGAGGAGGGGAGGGAAATATCTGCCCAGGGCTGGAGACAAAGCGTGAGAACTCAGATGGCATAAAGAGGCTAGAGTGAGAAAATCCGAAGGAGGGAGGCTGAGAGCGAACAATTGGGTTAAAAATAGAAACGTAGCCTGCTCAGGACTAGCTCTTTCCAGCCCCACCCAGAGGCCGGCCGCCCGACCAGTGACTCGGCGCCGCGCTACAGCAGCACCCCCAGGTTCGGCCCCGCCTCCCGGGCCCAGTGACTGGGTGCCGGGGCGGGGCCTCGGGCCCGTGTCGTCACCGCGCTCCCAGCCGCCGCCGTCGGGGTTTTCGCTGACGCACAGGCCCCGCCCCTCCCCCCCTTTTCCCTCACCGCCCGAGAGCCGGGCGGAGAGAGCGCGTCAGTCGTCCGGGTCGCGCAGCCGTCAGCATCTCGGGCACCGGCTCGTCCGCTGCCGGGAGCGGCGCAGCCTTTCTGGCAGTGGCAGAAACGACGGACAGCGCCATCAGTGGGCCTTCACGGCGCCCTGGCCTCTCTGCACGCCCTCCGCTCACCCCCCTAGTCGGCCTATCCTGCCGCCTGTGGAGGCGTGAGGCGACGGCGGGCGAGCGCCTCTAGCAGCGTTAGCCGCTGCGGCCTCCGGTCCTCCCTCCGCCTCCTCCTCTGCCCCCCCGCCTCCCTCCTCCCACTTCCCGAGCTCCGGCGTGTCCCAGCCACGCTAGGCGCTGCTTCAGGAACAAAGGAAGACCCCGCGGCGGCGGCGCCTCCTCGGCTTGCGGCTCCGACCCGCTCCCGGCCAGCAGCGGCGGCGGCTCCAGGGCGCCCGGCTCGCCCTTCCCGGAGGCCTCGGCCCGGCCCCACCGCGCCGGCGTCTCGCGCGAGCCCGGCTCCTGCATTTGGGTCCCCGCAGAGTGAGTGGTGCGAGGCTGGGGGCGGGAGAAAGGGGACCGGGACGCCACGGGCGTCCGGCGAAGCTCGAGCAGGCCGCAGATGGCGGCGTCCGGGGGAGGGGAGCACGCCCGCCAGCTCAGGAAGCACAAAGACGGAGGCGTCATCCTGTCGTCGTGGCCCGAGACCTGGCGCCCTGCACCTCCGGCTCACTCGCACCAGCACGGTCGGGGAACAATGGCCGGCGTGCAGCCTGCGCGGTGCCGGGCTCCGGGCCTCGCGTCCGTCCTGGCTGCCCTCGGCGGCGGTGCCGCGGCGGACAGCCTGACCCGGAGAAACAAAGGGACCGAGACGGCGGCCGCGCCTCCTGTCCACTGAACCCCTTACGTTTCCTCCTCCTCAGAAGAGCCATTTAGGGTCGGGGGTCGGCGCGGAGCTGGCGGGTGTGGGGCCGGCCGGGCCTGCGGAGCTGCTGTTCTGCATGACTCAGTGGTTTTTGGAGGAGGCCCTGCTGGCTTTCCTGAGTGAGGCCTTTGCACGGAGGGGGATGGGGCACCAGTGGGACCCAAACTTGTTCCAAAATGCGCTGGAACGTGGGGTTGGGGGTTTTCCGTCATTTGTTTTCCCGATATCGCTGCGTTTGCCCCCCAAGATCTCTTGCATGGAGGAAATGGAGCACCTTCCCCTTTGTTTCGTGTATTTAGGCTGGTGAACGTGAAATTTTTTTGCTTGCTTGCACGCACTTCGTTTAGCTATGTTTTGGAGAAAGGGTCGACTTGTCTTTATTGATTGAATGTCTCCTAAAGATATTTAAGGAGATATTAAAATAAAATGGTATATAGGTCACAGAGCGCTGTTCTTAAGCCCGGGATTCAGGTAATTTGCAAACTTCTAAAATTTAAATGCATTTCATTTTACTCCTTATTTTTAAGGTTTTTTTTAAAAAGTAGGATTTCAGAACTCAGTTGGTGAAAATAGTGCGATTTATCGTTCTAGGTTTTTTCTTAAAATATCCCCCCAAAATTTGAGAATTTGTGGTTCGTTCTCCCCTGTTTTCTGTCTCGGACCCGATGTTAACCCTGAAAAGGAGTCTTTAAAAATCAATCTACTCCATTTGGCAAAGAGGGTACTGAGATCTGGAGAGTGAGGACTTGCCCAAGGTCACTGACTTAGTGGCAGGTTAGAGACTAGAACTCAGGTCTCAACTCCCAGGTGAGTAGGCGTTCTTGCTGTCTCTTTTAACATGGTGTGCCACCTGAAAGAAATACATTCCATAGGTGTAAAACCCCTTTGTTCTGGCTTGGTGTTGGAGAATTATTGTTAAACCAGGTTTTTGTGTTGTTTTTTTTTTAGCTGTGAGTTAGAGTAAGCCATAAACTTTGTAAAAATATTCTTTCTAGCTATTCCTTGAATAGTGCTGACAAGCAGGCATGCACTAAGTTTCTAACTACTTTAAAGGTACGAAATAGAAATGGTATTGTATTTTTCTAAAATGCAGACAAGTAGGAGGAAAAGGCAGTACCTAATGGTGAACACAGATTCCTCCTCCCCCATCACTCCTCCAATAATTACCACTAAATGTAAGATGTAAGGATTCTTTGTTTTGATGCTTTCACTGCTGTTTAGTTTTTTTCTAAACAACACCATTTTAGCTTCATGAGTGATTAATCATGCTTGCATCTTAGATTGAATTTAAGCTTGTTCTCTAGTCTTCTCTACGTTAGGAAAAAAAAAACTAGCAGCCTTTTTTGTTTTGTTTTCTTATTATGGTAGATATATGAACGCTGCATGCTTAGTTCTTGGGGTTGTGTAGGAGTTGGCAGGCTCTGAGTTATAAATAGAAGCTGATTTCAGAGGCCCCTGTTGACTAGGCTTTATGTGAGAGCCTCCATCCAGCTCAGCCTGTCACATTGCAGCCTTGTGACAGGCTGAAGCGCCCTCCCATGTGATCTAAGCTTCTGAGAAATATTAAAGCAAGCTGTGCACATGTGATGGCATTTAAAAGCTGGCTTTCTAGGGGAAAAGAATTTAAGATGGGAAGCCATGTAGGAGACTGTAATGTCCTGGTGTCTTGTGTGTGAGTTGAAGGATATTTATAAATTGAAGACGGAAAGGTGGACTGCTTTGTATGTCAAAGTGGGTGAAATCATTAGATGGGATCTCCACCATTTTATTTATCTAAAATGGATTTTAAGAATCAGATTAACTGAAATGATTTAGTGTGGTTGATCTTAAACATAGACCAGTTTGCATTTAAAGACAATGTCAGATGAATGTATGTTAGTATAGAAAGTGTAAGCTAGCATAATTCTTCAACTAGCTTTAAGGAATGGCCCAACTTTTTGTATAGGGCAAAGATTCACATACTTTGTGCGTGGTGGGCATGCAAATAAACACCTCATTTATGATTTGAATCATATTTTGCTCATTATACTCAACATACAAAAACCCAGCTGAAACTGTTTATTAATAAACTTCATAAGTGATGTTGAAATGTTTACAATACCCTGACTCCAAAGTGAGTCAGCTAAATTCCATTTACTATTTAAAGAGACAGTGTCGACCAAATTAATACTATTGTTTGAAATAAGTTGTAGATCTTGGTTACTCTTTATACAAGCTTGATTGGCATATTTGTATGCTGCACTTTTGCTAACAAAAGGGAAGGTTACTGTCATTTAAATGTTTTGGGGAATAATTATGAATGTTTGGCCAGGTCAAAATTAGTTGGTCCCCTTCTCTCTTGGTAAAGAGTTAATACTTGTTAAAATACTGTTTTTAATAACTCGATAGAGTATATTCTAGTATGTGGTAGTTGGAAATTTGGCAGCTATAGCACATAGTTTCCTTTATAAAATATTCTCATATATGCTTTTTGTACATTTATACATACTTTAAGATGACAGGAAAACCCTCCAATTTTCTTTTAAAAATGACTTTTTCTTAACTGTTTTCTGTTATCTAGAGGAAAATGTATTAAATTTAGCTCAGCATTACTATATTTTGCTAATTTTAACAAGATCTCTGGAAAAGCAATGGTATGTTTACTGTGTAAAGTTTTTTCTGGTAACCTAGTATTAAATATTAACCATTACTAAAGGTTACGTGTTTATATTGCCTTTACTATATTTGAGCTTAGAAAGGTTTCATTTTCTGATTTGAGGAAGACAAGTACTTGTCAAAATTAAGAGCCTTTGGCTGATAAATCTGTGGTTCATAATTTGTGATTACAGGTTTCTAGGCATTGGCTTTAAAGTACTCTGGAATAGATTTTTCACACCTCAAATGTAGAACATCATAGAAGGAGTTTCAAAAGCAGCTGACCCCTGAATTCTTAAAGAATTTCACTTCTTGGCTCCAGTGTAGCAGGAAGAGCTACCAGCTCTCCTTTCAGTCTTTTATAAAGTACAGATAACAGTCATTTATAGAGTACAGATAACATGCCTTATAGCAGACTTGTCAAATTATTGATGGGGCCCAAGTATGGTTAGGTGTTAATTTTAAGAAACTTTTAAGGTTAGATCCAATATTCAGCCAGTTGATATTTATCAAGAGTCAGTTATTGTGGAGTTTTTTCATTTGCAAGTTTCATTTAATATGTTTTTAGCCAGTGAAGTAAAAACATCATTTGAAATGGTCTGCCTATAGTGCAGGAGAGCAGAAAGTAACTCAAAGATACCAATTTTCCAAATTGATTAAAACATAACCCTAATATCTGGCAGACTGACCTCAGAAATTAAAAATAATACATTTTAATATTTAATGATGGAAATTTTTTTTTAGTCCTAAAGCCGTTTATTTTATAAAGGCAGCAAAATAGTCTTAATTATCTCTGCCCATTCTTCTTAATGATTAACACAATTTGGACCTTTGTTAAAAACAGACTTGTTTAAAAATAATAAAGGTACATTGATGACACGCTAATTTCTAAAGTTTTGTTTTGTTTTGTTTATAGCAGAAAAATATGGCTCAGGAGACTAACCAGACCCCAGGGCCCATGCTGTGTAGTACAGGATGTGGCTTTTATGGGAATCCTAGGACAAATGGAATGTGTTCTGTTTGCTACAAAGAACATCTTCAGAGGCAGCAGAATAGTGGCAGAATGAGCCCAATGGGTAAGTTGTTTCCAAGGAAAAATACATTTGAAGAACTGGTGGACAGAAAATATAGAATCAAGAATTGGGGTCAAAGACTGAGAATGCTGAAAGCCCAAAAAGAGAAGACTTGACAAGAGCTTGAAATTAAAGTAACAGCCCAAGTATTTGACATGACTGCTTCAAAAATGAATGACTATATGTACAAGCATCTCACAGCTTTTTCAGTTTTTTTTTTTTTTTTTTGGTTTGGATACTCAAGTGTGGGATTGCAGCACAGTGAAAGTGCTTAAATCACTAACCTAATTAAATGCAAGTATTTGTTACTTACTAAGTCTTGATACTAAGTGAATTTTTATAGTGTTGATTGGTTCCTTACAAATCTTGTTTTTAAATAGGGACAGCTAGTGGTTCCAACAGTCCTACCTCAGATTCTGCATCTGTACAGAGAGCAGACACTAGCTTAAACAACTGTGAAGGTGCTGCTGGCAGCACATCTGAAAAATCAAGGTAAGATTGAACATTTCAGAATTTTTATGATACTGCAAAGAGGAAACTAAGATGTCTCTACAAACCATACAGTAATAAGATGTTAATATATCAGATGCTCTTAGCTTTGCATGAGTTACACAATCAGGAATTCCAGTGTCCTTTAATATACGATTCTTAGGTCTTTGAGTAAAGATGTATATTACAGTGTATTCCTTAACCCCCTCAAGGGTACTGTGTTGGAAATGCTGTGCTATTTTTATTTGTAATTGAGATTTAGGGATTGTTGAGAGACTACAGACTGTATTACAGTACCAGATAAAGGTATTTTGGCAAAGCTGCCCCTTTTGCCCTTAACCAAGTTACAGGCACAGCTAAAAATTCCTAGTTGGTTATAATAGAATATTGTCACCTATATAAATGATGCAGCCTTGAGTTGATGAACCATTTATCAAATTGCTTTCTTTTCTCAATCATTTGTTCTGGGTATCCAATAACATCCTTTTTAAGATTTTAGGTTATCTAGCTCCATTTGATCGTGTTGGAAAAAATATATAATTTAAAGTTGAATTGAAAACTTACTCATCTCAAAAAGAAGTACCCTTAACATCTTTAAAAATAACTGTTTGCTTGAACTCAAATAGAAATGTGCCTGTGGCTGCCTTGCCTGTAACTCAGCAAATGACAGAAATGAGCATTTCAAGAGAGGACAAAATAACTACCCCGAAAACAGAGGTGTCAGAGCCAGGTATGCTTTTTGTTTAATACTAGTTCAGTTCTGAATAGCATGAGAAAGGGTTGGTGGGAGGATTCTTTCCTTCCCGTTGAAGGACCAAAGAGGAGGGAGAGCTGTAAAGTACAGGCCAAGCAAAGAGCTGTCTTTGAAATATCTTAAAATGTAAAATAGTCACATTCTTTACTCTCTTCTCTGGCTATCCCAGCTACTTCCGTAACCTTAAAATCATCAAACTTTGTAATCTAGAGGCTGGATGTGTTAAAAAGTTTTTTTTTTTCCCTCTACTGATGCCTGCAGTGAGGAGTGTTATGAACTTCAATTTCAAGGCCATAAAGAAAAATTTATAATCAAAAGCAGTAACTATTCAGTTTTGATACCGTCAGTGTTGTAGGAAACTTTCAAGTTAAACAATATATTGAACACTAAAAGTTGAAGTGTGGGATCCCTATCATTTTGTGGGAGTTTAAAACTCAAATGGGAAGTCATTTTGGTTTTCATGAGATAGTGACTTTGGGGCTGTGCTTATATAGCACCACCAGAAGTGCCATAATGTTGCAGGAAGGCTGGCTTGTTCGAAGTACCCATGCTAGGTCCTAGAAAAAGGATCTATGCATTTTATACAATGCACAGTTTATTCTCCCAATTTGTTCTTTTTTGGTAGAGTGATTTAATGCAATACATAGCTTTATTCTGAAAAAATAGTATTGGTGATCATGCAGACTGGTTTGGAGGCTTGCTTTTGCTAATACCATAGCCAACTTTATGTGTACTGTATGGATCTTATAAAGTTAAAGTCACATTCTTCAGTTTGCCAGGTGAATCTGTTTGTATCTGGTATTTTGAAATATTTCATCCTTCAAAAAAAACCTGATCAGATTAGTATGTTTGTGATGCCTTTGTTTATGTGTTTTAAAAAAAAAAAAAAAACTAAATTACTGACATTGGAAAAAATAGTCTTGGCTAACATTAGAGCTATAGTTAGTCTGCATTTATTTATTTATTTATTTTTTTTGAGACAGAGTCTCACTCTGTTGCCCTGGCTAGAGTGAGTGCCGTGGCGTCAGCCTAGCTCACAGCAACCTCACACTCCTGGGCTCAAGCGATCCTTCTGTCTCAGCCTCCCGAGTAGCTGGGACTACAGGCATGCACCACCACGCCCGGCTAATTTTTTCTATATATTTTTAGTTGTCCAGATAATTTCTTTCTATTTTTAGTAGAGACTCTTGCTCAGTCTGGTCTCGAACTCCTGAGCTCAATCTGCCCACCTGGGCCTCCCAGAGTGCTAGGATTACAGGTGTGAACCACCACGCCCAGACGTTAGTCTGCATTTATTATTACTTAATAGGCATTCTGTGGGTCACTGCTATTTGCTTTTTCTGTATCACTTTTCTGTTATTTCCCCTTTCTTTGTATGTCTCAGGAACCCACTATTCATTTTTCAGGTGTGGCCAATGAAAGGGTTGGTTCTGCCCCCACCCCCAGCTATTCCCATAGATTGATTATTCGTTACCCTCGTGCCATCAGGAAAAATTAAGTTGTCATAATAGCTTATTAGGAATAAGTAGTAGGTGGAATAGTGTTCTGTTAGTCTAATATTAGGCTATTGATCCCAGTAGATAAGCTAATGCAGATGAATTATAAATTTCAGCAGAGTTTTAGAGTAATTTGTCACTAAACCAATCAGCTTACTCTAGGAGCTTGGATATATGCCAGTAGCATTGGTGCTGGCGTTCAGGCAGTAATTTCAGCAATGCATGCATAAATTTGCTATTCTTAGGGTTTGGATTAATATTAAAAATCTTATTAGAGTGTTCTAGGTGCTGAATTTTATATAAGTAGAAGTAAATTTTGATATTTCGTTTTAAGGAACTATTAATAGTAAGGTAGGCTTTAATATAGTAATCTTTTTTGTTCATTGTAACATTCTACTGATGTATAAACTAAAAGTTAAACCCCTTTTAGGTAGAAGAAAGGTGGGACTTTTTGTAGATCTTATCTCTGTCCAAATTTGGTGCCCATTTCATATATAACTGACTCAGAGTAAAAGTACTTCCAAGAATTTATTCTGCCTGTGGAATCCTTAATGGTCTGAAATCAAAACTTTACAAGTACATCCTAAAGAGTGGTTGCTAATCTTTAAAAAGAAAGTTTAAAAAAATCTTTATGATTTTTCTACATATGAAAATGGAATACTCTTGTGAAAATGACAAAATGATTATCTTGAAGTTTTTAAATCTGAAGTTGATTTTGGGGAATAATGGTTTTGCTTTTATTTGTCAAAATTTGCTAGTTCCATCTACAAGATCTCTTCTCTATAAGCATAAAATCAAAATGACTTTTATAGCCAAGTGCCTCAGAAGTTGACCACTTTATTTACTGAGAAGTAGAATTTGAACTGCCCTAATTGAGGAGTTTGCATTTAGAAAATTGAAATGTAGAAAAACTGAGCATATGATCAACATCTCCCAACTGTTTGAAACATAGTATTAGGATTTTGTTCTTCAGTACTTGATGTTAAGAGTGAGTTTAAAGGAATTTCTTAAAGTGATCATTTTATAAAATTTAATGGACCAAGTAGTGGTATGATGACTGGCAGAAAATTCTCGGATTTGAAAGAAGTTCTGATATTAAAAAGGGAAGATTCTATTTATTTAAAGTTCATAATTTTAAGAAAGGCTTCTTGAACATTCTCACTAAGAAGCATCATCTTTTGATTTAGATAATTGTCAGCCAGTGAACTCTTAACAAATCTCATTTTTATCCTTGTTTTTCAGTTGTCACTCAGCCCAGTCCATCAGTTTCTCAGCCCAGTACTTCTCAGAATGAAGAAAAAGCTCCTGAGTTGCCCAAACCAAAGAAGAATAGGTGTTTCATGTGTAGAAAGAAAGTTGGTCTTACAGGTATGATGGAACACACAAAACAATGGGACTGGTTGGTCTTACACACAAAAAAATACACATTTGGAAAACAAATGGGCTAATAAGAAAGGTGGGGAGGTAGTGTTAGGGTAGCAAGAAGTTGGGTTTAATTTCCATTTCCATCTATCTCTCTAATGTGAGAAACCTTTTGTTAAGGCCCTCTGGATTAATTATCTTTTATTAGATTAAAAATGTTATCCTCTTTGATTTTCTTTGTACACTTTGGGAAAAGGTATGGCTGAGCTAATATAATAGTAAACACCTACTTTGAGCTAGGCATAAAATGTTCCAGGTACTTTTTACTTAGTTCCTTCAAATCTCAGAACTTTATGGTTCTTTCCTTAGTTATTACTTGAAGAAACATTACCCAGTTAATGTAGTAGGACTAGGTTTTGAATCTAGCTCAGCCTGACTTAAGCCTGTGTAAATTCTAGCCTATCCAGAATTGCTGAAAGAAGAGCACCTGGAAGAATTAGCTGGAAGATAGCCGATTTGTTTTCTCCATGCAGTTTGGCTTGCCAAGCACTTTCTCCTTCACAGAGTCCCTGTTGCCCTTGGAAAGGACAACTAAGCATAGTTACTTGAATTTCTTAACCCTGTCAAAGGAGGTTAAAAGCTTTCACAATTTAAAGTGATAGACTCTTATTAAGAGTTGGCTGTCTTTTCACCATTGCAAAGCAATCTGGTTCCTTTTCTGTAGTGACTAAGGCTATTTTTTTCTTTTTACATGCCTCAACTTCGCAAGTAACTGCTTCCTCTTGTTTTGTACAGGGTTTGATTGCCGATGTGGAAATTTATTTTGTGGACTTCACCGTTACTCTGACAAGCACAACTGTCCATATGATTACAAAGCAGAAGCTGCAGCAAAAATCAGAAAAGAGAATCCAGTTGTTGTGGCTGAAAAAATCCAGAGAATATAAATTACTACTTGTGAAGAGACTGAAACTTTGTTTTTATTTTAATATATCGTAGGAAAACATTAAAGAGCAGATGCATGGCCATTTTCCTTTGATGTTCTCCAGAGTTTTACTTTACACTTGTCTGTCTTATAATTGAGATTTTAGGGTGTTTGGGTGTTTGTTACAGGCAGAATTGGATAGATACAGCCCTACAAAATGTATATGCCCTCCCCTGAATAAAATTGGATGAAAATCTGCACAGCGAAGTAAAATACACAGATAATAGGGACAAAATTTAGTTCCCATGTGCCAAACAAGATAAATCTCTGCATGTTTGCAGCATACCTGCCTTTTGGGAATGTAATCGAGGTATAATCTTTGGCTAGTGTTACGTGCCTGTATTTTTTTAAAAAAATGGTACACCAGAAAAGGACTGGCAGTCTACTTCTACCATATATAGTTAAACTTCACCCTCTTAATTTACACATGTTCTTTGGAAGCAGGAAGAAAGCTATAAAGAGGATCAGACCTACCTTCCAGTGAAACAAATATTTGGTGCCATATATAAGCCTGGTTAATTTGGTCTTCTAAATGCTGTCAAATAAGACATTCTGTGAAAGGTAAACATTGCAACTTGTTATAAGTAAAACCATCAAGCCAACAACAGGGTCTCGAGATAATCTTTGAAGCTTATTGTGCTGGCCTGCACCAGAAGATGTCTGCATTACTCTCATTGCTAAAAATGCGTAGCACAGAACTGCACTAGAATTTGTTTACAAGAAGAAATTAATACTACGTTTGGTTTTCACATACAGCAGCTCTATTGAATAACATGCATCTGAATTTTAAGTTGCAAAGGTATCTGAACAGTTAATTTTTCATGTGCATCTTTTGTTGAATGTTTTGGTTCAAGAAAGAATGTTTAAAGCTTTTTAAAGACTTCAGTTCTTAATGTAACTGTACCCTTCTGCATGGAAAATCATAACCAACATGGCTGCAGTAGACTTCTTAGTGGTATCCAGCACCACTTGCAGAGGGCTGCTTTATCATATTAATTGTACTTGGGTGTAGGACTCTAGTGTTCTTGGGTGTATTGCATGGGCTGCATTATCTACAGCATTGTACAATAACAACTAGAAAAGGCAGTATACTTCACTGATGCTTGTCTGGTAATATCACTTCTGTGTTATAATGGAAGGTTTTTTGTGATGTATGAAACTTGTGTTTTTTATATATAAATGAGTATAGTTAGATTAGTGTTGTGGTAATGCCTGTTTTCATCTGTAAATAGTTAAGTATGTACACGAGGCACTACTGATTTACTGCAGTGTTCAGTCCTAGTTTTTACTTTGATTCCTAAAGCATTCAGTTTTGCTTTCAATTTTATGTACTTTAGTTCTGAGTTAGATCTGCAGATGTGTACAGATAGTTCATATTTATGTATTGCACATAATCATGCTATTCAGCATTGATGCTATATTGTATTATGTAAATAATAAAAGCCATGTACAGAGGGAAATTTCACTTGTTCATTGGGTTTTTAAGCCACAGTTAGAATCCTAAAGGGAAAATTAGAAAATGTTAGACTTTGCATGGCTACATTGTAATTTTGATTTTCTTTGCCATCCCTGAACTTGATTGTTCCAGTGAGAACCGTGAGATGAGTTGTTCGAAACATTTTCAAGTGCCATACGTGGTAGGCAGTTTATTTTTGAAGAATGAATAGGCACCTTAAAGATCAAAATCTTAAAACTCAGGAGAAAGGCCATAATTGTTCAAGTTTCCTTTCTCCCTTTTCCATGTTTTGCTTTGATAGATGACATTTTATGATAAAAATTCTGAAGAGGAAAAGTAGGCATGACCTATTGTATACAAAAACAGTTAACTTTGATTTCTGTTTTGGGTTTGATTCTAATGTGGAGATGGACCCAAGGACTTGGTCTTTCCAGGTGTCATGCCAAATAATGAAGAACAAAAGCAATGAACAGTTACAGGCATACTTTGCCCAGTGGGTAACTGAAGCCAAGAGCAAACCACTGCTTCTCAGTAATGGAGTCTGGGATGGAAATATCCTAGTTTACCTTTATCTGTTAAGAGTTTGCGCTGCTACTTCAAGTGGGGGAGATCCCTATGCTGCGATAAGAGTACTATTTCCCTAAATACGAAGGCTATTGAGGTTTCACAATTTACTTGAAAATTACGGTATTTAGAAAGGAAACAATTTTTCAAGTTTAAAATGAAATCAGTGGTATGTGGAAAAATGTAACTTAGGTGGAAAGATGGTAGACCCTCAGACTCCATGGGTCTGTGAAGGTCTTTGAATAGTAGCAAGAGATTGTGGTAGTAAATGTTTCCATAATCACTTTTATAAGAAACATTAGAAAGGATTTGGACATAATTTGTCAAGAGCATCCGTTGATTGGGGAGAAAGGAAAGTGTGTAAGGCACCTAGGAAGATTCAAGCCTGAATGTTTCCGTCCAGACTATGAATGGGCTTTAACTCTGGAATGTATGTTGAGATATTAAGCACTTAAAGAGCATACTATGTTCCCCCTTACATAAGCAGACTTGAATCTTTACAACCCCAGAAAAATTTTGCTAGGACAGGCCATGATGACATAAATTAACTATTATGACGTGACTACTTTTTTCAAATCTAATCTTAAGTATGCCAAATCAGGTAAAACTAGCCTCTGAGGTAGGCTTCCCACAATGTGGATTAGTTTGCAAAGGAAAGCTTTTGTTTGAGCAGTAGGGCGTAGTGGTTAGGGTCATGGGCAAGTTATTTTAGGCCCACATCAGGCTGCTGCATATGTTAGATGATGGTTAACTACTTCACGAGTGAAGATACAGCACTTAAAACTGCCTGGCATATAGTAAAAATTTGCTATTGTTAGTTTTAGTGTCCTATCGCAATGACTTCAAGAACTTGGAAAATAAAGTTGAGAGCGAGCAAGATTGCTTATATATTAAGTTGTAGAGTGAAAAGGTAAAGATCTGTAACTTTTAAACTTTAAAGTGATTAGAATCATTCTTTTCAGTAAGGCTTTCTTTGCAGATGTCTGCATTAAGTGATGTTCCTAGCAAGCAAGTAAAAATGAGCAGATGTCTACTGAGTAATAATAGCAAGATGTTAAGCATACTATTCTAATTTTATTTTGGGGGGTTCGTAATACATTCACATGGTTCAAAAATGAATTAATACATTGAGAAGCAAAGCCTCTCTCATCCTGACCCTTATCCTCCATTCCAAAAACACACTGAGATTTCAGATAACTGTCATAATTTAGAGGGTTATTAGATCTTTTCCACATAATGTAAACATTTGAATATGTACAAAGACTTAATTTGACTTGTCTAATTGTTTGCAAGATTTTTATGGTGGTTTTTGTCCATAAACATTAGCTTATAACTTTGCAGAGTGATGGATATGGTTGTTAGTTGATTAGCTATAAGATTACGTAGCCTTCAACTACCTAGTAGAGTTTCTGTGGGTGAGGCAGCAGGCTGTTAATGAAAAGAAACTTGAAATTTCACAAAGTTTCTTGTGTTTGTACAATTTGCTTTAAAAACAAATGCACACTTGCAAGAGAATACAAACGTGCCATTTAATACTTATAGCTAATTCCATGCACAAATGCTGAGTTTTAATTTATATGAAAGCAAAGAGCACCTTTTTTGTGTTTTCCCCAGTGTGCCTTTCTGTTCTAGTCCTAGAAGTAAAAGTTAACACCATTTTGTGGCATAAATGTAAGACTCCATTTTGTCTGTAATGCTAAGTGCTACTTTCCTTTTAGTATGGGTACTGATGTTGCTAAATCATACTTTACATATGATACTTAAGTCATTAACAGCAAGATGAAAGAAGTTAGGGATTATTTTCTAGTTGGTTAATCTTTTGCGTATGTCTTCCTGATGATTTTTATTGTCACCACAGAACCTCAGATTGTATATATCAAATGATTGATGATGTAACCAAGGCTGTTCAGGATTTGGGGTTATTTTATCAGTCAACTGAGTAGTTAATAGGAAATCTTTCTAACAAATTCTTAAATGTCAGCGCAAGAAGTGTTCACAAAATAGCATTTACTTAAGCACTTACCTTTTAAAATTCGTGCATCAGCCAGAAAAAAAGTATAAATTAATTAATTAGCTCAATTTAAATACTAGAGTCTTCTGAGTAATTTCTCAGACTAATCCTGTGTACATAATGCGTGGCAAATTAAAAATGTTACCCGGTTCTTGCTACATAATATGCTTCTGCCCTCTTGTCCCTCCCCATCGCTAAACCTGTGTTGAAACATGCGACTTAGAATACCATGTAAACAAATATTTAGATTTTCTATTCTGTGGCACTGCATCTACTCTTACGGAATCTCAAACATTTCTTTAAAGAAAACTATCTTATGCATCCTGGTGTTCTGGTTCCATGTCCACCCCAATAAGAAAAATACTTCCTTACGAGAGCCATGTTTCCTGAAGAATCCTTCCCTAGACCTTACCATAGGTATAGACACCCCATAGTAGGTATAGAAATAATACGTACTAAAAATATTTGGCTTCTAATGTTAAGGTTTACACTAATAATTGCTATTGTAAAAGTAATTCTACAGTAAGAACTTGTAATACTTCCCTGCTGCTTGGGTGGCTGAGGCAGAAGGATTCCTTGAGAGCCCAGGAATTAGGGTTACAGTGCATTCCACCCTGGGTGACACAGTGAGACCCTGTCTCTCAAAAAAAGAAAAAAAAAAAAAACTTGTAATAAATAAGAATGGTTAATCTGCCACCCATCCATTAGCCTTTAGCATTTGTGGTATATTTAAATGCCTGCTAAAATTACCTATGTTCTTTTCGTTTTGTTTTTCGTTTTATTTTTGAGACAGAGTCTCGCTCTGTCGCCCTGGCTACAGTGTTGTGGCGTCAGCCTAGCTCACAGCAACCTCAAACTTCGGGGCTCAAGCAATCTTCCTGCCTCAGCCTCCCAAGTAGCTGGGACTACAGGTGCGTACCAGCACGCCCGGCTAACTTTTTTCTATTTTTAGTAGAGATGGGACCTCGCTCTTGTTCAGGCTGATTGTGAACTCCTGACCTCAAGCAGCCCTCCCGCCTCAGCTTCGCAGAGTGCTAGGATTACAGGCGTGAACCACCATGCCCGGCCAAAAATTATCTATGTTTAAACAAGTTTCGTTTTTAATTTTTATTATAGCTATACTTCAGCTTATTTGGTTGGCATGAAAATTCGATTGTTTTGCATATTTGGGGCAGCATAACCAATTTTATCGGTGGCTAGATTATATCAGATGGTAAAATTAATGTAACATGAGACTTCAGAGGTTTGATAAATAAAGCAATGATACCTTTTAGAAGCAAGTGCAATCTATAGGCATCAAAATATGATGCATTCATATTCAGGCAGGGCCCTTTAGCATTCAAGTGATAGACCTGTTTATTTGAGTCTTTTATTAAAAGATAGGCTTTTAAAGTGGATTAAGGAGCAGCAGTTTTTACTTGATAAATTGGTGCCCACAGTAATATAACAAATATCCCACTTGTTACAGAACTGTGGTATCCATTCAGTATAAAATAGATTTAACCACTATGTAACTCGATAATTCTAAGAAGAGGATTGCACCAGTAAAAAATGCAATAGTAAAAAATACTAAAAGGATTATACTAGTAAAGATTCAGGGTATGAAGTAAAAGGAGAGAAAATTAACAGAAGAGCTTTATCTTTTTTTGATTACTAACTCTAAACTCAGAAAGTGAAAGGTTTTTTTGTTTGTTTGTTTTGTAGAGATGGTCTCGCTATGTTGCCCAGGCTGGTCTTGAACTGTTATTAAGCAATCCCCCCACCTCGGCCTCTCAAAGTGCTGGGATTGCAGGCATGAGCCACCATGCCTATTTTGGTGAAGGTTTCCTCAACAGGCTTTTCATGGCTTTATCAAGAATAGAATAAATCCAATCCAAGATTTTCCATTTTAAGGTCATGATTTTTTGTTTAACTCTGTAATTCTTTTTTTTTTATTTATTTCAGCATATTATGGGGGTGCAGATATTTAGGTTACATGTGTTGCCCTTGGTCCCTCCCCCCAAGTCCGTGTTTCAAATATGTCCATCCTTCAGGTGGTGCGCATTGCACTCCTTGTGTATACAAATATCCAAGATTTTCCATTTTAAGGTCATGATTTTT
>NW_012141191.1:803884-866012 GCF_000956105.1 Propithecus coquereli
CTCCTGACCTTGAGCGATCCACCCGCCTCGGCCTCCCAGAGTGCTAGGATTACAGGCGTGAGCCACCGCGCCCGGCCTCTATAATTCTTAAACACAATTTACTTGATTTTATATAACACTTGCCAAGAACAACCTAATAACATTAAACAAGGTCTGGTTTAGGTTTCACAAAATTAAAATGTGTCTAAACAAAACCGAGAAATGGTGTGAATTTGCTCCTAGGAAACACTGAGAGCATGTGAAAGGTACAGCACTTCAAAACCACAATGAGCTTATTTCATTTGTACTTCTTAATAATTGCTGTTAAATTTTCTGAGGAGTTAATACTACATGGTCATTTCTATTTGGCTTTGAGGTGATCCATATGTATATATGAATTGTTTTATTAAACAACCACAAATACAGTCTCATACAGCACAAGAAGCTCCAAGAAACTGCTAGAAAATATTTCCACACTCTCCAGGCAGGAAACTTCATGAGTGCTCTAATATCTGACTAATTGCAGACTAGGACATCTTAAACTCTACTTTTTGTCTAAGCTAGGGGAGTTTTTCTGACAATTTTCCCGGACTGAGGAGGGTATTTTTAGAAGATTGCTATTAAACTCTAGGAATCAGAAGGTAATCTAAGAAAATTGCTCATTTAACCCTCATACTGATAAACTAAGAACCTAAAGTTATGAAAATAATTAAATATTCTATAAAATTGATAATTGATTACAAATAGAAAGCTTTTAATTACTTCTTCCAAATACTATCTACTAACAGTTCTTGTGCCAATAGCTCGTGCTTTAAATCCCCTACATCAGTGGTGTCCAATAAAAATTTAATACAAATCAATATGTAATTTTAAAGTTTCTAATAGCCACATTTTAAAACATAAAAAGGATCAAATTAATTTTAATACATTTTATTTAATCTCGTATGTCCAAAATATCATTTCAACATGTAGTCAACATAAAAATTGAGATATTTTATATTCTTTTCTATGTTCAATTTCCTGAGCACATCTCAATTAAGAGTGGCCACATTTCAAGTGCTCACTAGTCATATGTGGCTATTGGCTATTCTATAACATAGCATAGTCCTAGACCATGAAAGGCATCTTTGAGGACCCTAGGCAATTGTCACAGCTAACCGAATCTACCCAGTGATGTGCAGCCCTTACACAGAAGCCCCCAGATTGGTTTGACCATAATGCTTGGCACTGAATATAGCATTTCAAACTTTATAGTAAAGTGAGTTGTTCAGTGGCGTGCATTTATAAAGCTAAAAATCAGTAGCTGCATTTTAAATGAGCTAGATGTATGATATGTAGTATAATAGAAACCAAATGAAACAGTCTTATTAAAAAGTTGTTACAAGAGGATTCTCATACTTTGCATCTGTGGGAGGTTATGTCCTCTTCTGGGAAGCCACTGAGATCTGAGAGGAGCAAACAAATTGTTGAATTTGACACTGAGCATCTCCCTATAGCCTAGGCATGCCGTGTGTGAGCAGGATAAGTGAGCCATGCATGGTTTCAGCTTTCAAGGAGACCATGAACTAGTACAATGGACAAAAATAATCTTCTGAATTACTAAATTGGCCTTGTTGATTCCAGAACCAAGAAAGTAAATTTATTTGAGATTTGTGAGGATGGGTGGTCAGAATTTCAGAATTAATGTTGGATATTATTAGGTATAGATCATTACTTGAATGGAAGCCTCTTCTCCCAGTGAAAACACCATACACAATTTGTAACTGTTGCAGGTGGAGAATAAATTTTTCATTCCAGGGTGGAAAAGCAATGGACTAGATGGTGGTTAGATACTGGCCTTTAAAGTTTGGGACTCAAAAACTGTGCAACTCTGCAAAAGTTACTTACTCTTTGAGTATCTGCCTTCTTCTATGCAGACTTTAAGAATTAAAATTATGTTGTATGTATACAACATACATTTACATTTAGTAGCATTAAGCACATTGTGAGGGCTTGATATGGATTAGGTGTTTTAACATCACTTTTAACAGGGTAATAAATTCAGCAAAAGGCTATATTCACAGATGTATAAAAAGTCAGATTCAAATTTATGGAGTGTAACAATCAGTCATTTTGTAATCAACTGAAATTCATTTGGTAGAATGAAAATGAAATTCTACCAGCAGTTTTTCTGTAAGACTGATGGTTCAAACTTGGGTCCATAAGACCCTGAAGTTAAATGCAAAATGTGGTGTCTGTGTTTCTTAGTAGAATTTTCTTTTCTTTCTTTCTTTTATTTCTTTCTTTCTTTTTTCCTTTCTTTCCTTCCTTCCTTCCATAGGGTTTCGCTCACCTAGGCTGCAGTGCAGTGGCAATATCATAGCTCACTGCAGCCTTGAACTCCCGGGCTCAAGGGATCCTCCTGCCTCAGCCTCCAAAGTAGCTAAAACTACAGGCAAAGGCCACCATGTCCAACCAATTTTTTTTTTTTTTTTTTTTTTTTTTGAGATAGACTCTCGCTCTGTTGCTAAGGGCTAGAGTGCCCTCGTGTCAGCCTAGCTCACAGCAACCTCAAACTCCTGGGCTCAAGCAATCCTCCTGACTCAGCCTTCTGAGTAGCTGGGGCTACAGGCCCACAGCACAACGCCCAGCTAATTTTTCTATTTTTAGTAGAGCCAGGGTCTCTCTCTTGCTCACGCTGGTCTCAAACTCCCAACCTCAAGCGATCCTCCCACCTTAGCCTCCCAGAGTGCTAGGATCACAGGTGTGAGCCATCATGCCCAGCCAAATTTTTTAAATCTTTTGTAGAGATAGGGTGTTGCTATGTTGCCCAGGCTGATCTTAAACTCCTGGCCTCGGGTGATCCTCCCACCTCCACCTCCCAAAAAGCTGGAATTATATAGGTGCGAGCCACCATACCTAGCCTCTTTGTTGAATTTTCAAAGAGATCCATAACTCAAAAAAGACCCAGGATCTAAATGGACTTCCTGTGAAGACACTTGAGTACTTTAAGGGGGAAATAGGTGTTAGACAAGCCAGGAATATCAAATCTGCCTTGTTTCTCTAAGACAATATCACAAAAAATGTAATACGTTCATTCCACTTGTTAGAGGCAGCAACAATAGTTCCACAGACAGAAGGAGGAAATGAATTGATGAGTCACAAGAATAGTTCTCCAGTTATTCCTTTTAAAAATAATTTTGCCTTGCCATTGTAGATTGGTCTTTCCTGATATCCCTCTCCTACTCCTCTCAAATGCATACCAAGGTGTCAAGACATCATGCTTTGCATGATACATGTATTTGCAAGAAAAGAAATGTGAGTTTCATGAATGTCATTTCACAAAGTGCTTTTCTCAGCCATGTAAGTCCAAATATCTTATCAAAGCCCTGGCTGAATTGTCAAGGTATTTTTCTATGTAATGGAGAGAAACCAAACCATCTCTGCACTGTTATTTTCAAGGCTAAAATAGTGGAGAAGGTGAAATTTGGTCTGAGTCTATTTAGGACAACAGCACTTTACTACTAAGTGATCCCTTTTTGGGTGTATACTTTCTCCCTGAACCCGTATCCCAGCCAGCTATTACTCGATGGATGTCTTAGAATCAATCTTTGAAACTCTTCTAATGAGATTTGCCTATATCACATCTAAGAGTGCAAAGGTAGCCTAAATCTTTTAGCAAGATCATTCACAAACCTGTGGATCACCAAAATCAACTGGAGAGTTAAAAACAAACACATACTTCGGTCTCAATTCATTCCCACTGAATCAGAACATGGAGGAGAATCTGTATTTTTGACAGCTCTCTCCTAAGTGATTCTGTTAATCAGCCAGAATTGGGAAACACTGTTTTAGAACATACATCTCCTCTCCCACAAACTAGGCCCACACAATAAAAAGAGAGGTGAGCTTTGACAGTGCAATGGCTCACTTATGTGAACTGTTGTAAATACGGTTCTCAATATCTATGTATTAGCCTCATTTCATTAGTATCTATGCATTAGCAGGTATACGTGGTCTCATTAGAACTCTTGTGTTTATTGTTTTCCATACATCGGCCCACATTAGAATATTTTTTAAAATGCTGACACAGGAGCAAATCCATTTCAATTTTAATCTTATGGTTCCTGAACATATATCTTAGACATTTAACCTGGAAAATCCTTCTGAAAAGTAACTATTTAATCATATTGTTCTTTGGAGTTTGGTGAAACTCAGTGATAACTCTCAAACTCAAATGAGTACTTCACCGATCTTACCTACTTATTCATTGACAACCCTTTTATTTACCATCCTTAAGAAAAGCTATTTAAAGCTATAGTCACACTTCCCCCACTCTGGAAAAGGGTTAAAGAAAGGCAGTGGGAATAAAGAATCATTTTTCTACTGCATTATGTGACTTGTCTAGCAAAGTTGAGCAAGAATCTAACACACGGAAATCAGACATTTCCCAGCATATCCATTGTCAGGGTTCACTGGCACAACTTCAGGATCTTGTGCAAAAGCATTTTTAGAAGAGTAGGCACTCTCTTAATTAAATGTAAGTACACAATCAACAGATAGATATAAATATTTAGTTATCACCAAAGTCTTGGCTTCATTTCTCTAAATGCAGTCCAGGACCACATGAGCATACACTGAGAAATATAGAAGAATTATTGGAATAGTTTTTTGGTCCAAAGAGATATGGAACAGAAACATATAAAGAAGTGTTCCCCATAATCTTCCCAGGAACATGGGAAGGGCACCAAGACTGTAGTGAGTCAGAGGTGACCTTAACTGAGGAGGCTGGGCATCACTGAGTAACTGTGTCTCAAAGAGAAATGTCGTAGAAAAAAGTCAAGGACCTTGAAATTAGATAGACCTGGGCTCAAGTCTTTGCTTCAGTTCTAATAGCTATGTAGTTTAGAGCAAGTTATTTAATGCTTCTTCAGTAGGAAAGTGAGCCTAACAAGACAATTTTATAGTGTTTTTGTCCCAATTAGATGAAATAACATCCAAAGAGCTGAGTACAGTATTTAGCACAGAGTAGATGCTGATGCTCAAAACCGTTTGCATACTTTCTTGGCCATCTCACCTTCACTCTGCCCTCCCTGGCATAAGCTATCTAGTGAAGTTAAGAAAGATCTGAGCAGGAAAGAAGTGGAACAGACGTCAAAGCCAAGCTCTCATTGATTATTGAGTAAACAGGATGGTTCATCTCTCTCCCATGGAAGGTAAAGGGGTATCACTATTGAGATGAACTCTGGAAATGAAACTACTCTAATTAATACTTATCTAAATGAGGTTACCTGTGTTGCAAGAACAGGTCATCAGCTGCAGCCCAAGGTGGGCAGAGTTTGGGGGTCTAGGAGAGATGCAGAGCTCTACAAAGTGTTTAGGATTCATGAGGTCTCTCCTGCAGAAAGCAGCAGACTTCAGGAAGTGTTTCACATGGTGGCAAGTGCAGACAGACTAGGAAGAATGACCGTATGCCAGGTAATAGAGTTCTCCTTGAGATGAGAAATGTAATGACATTGGGGACCTGCTGAGGGGAGGCAGGGATGAGCTAGTGGGCAGCTGACATGGCTACCTGCAGATAGTAGCCTATTGCCTTAATTACAGTTTTTTGGGGTTTTTTGTTTGTTTGTTTGTTTTTTGGTTTTTTGGTTGTTTTTAGGAGAAGGAAAGAGAAGTTAATTAATTTGCCAACAAATGAGGAGGCTGGCAGACTCCCGTCTCAAAGTACCAGTGTTCTGCCTCTGAGCAGAAGTACAGAGCTTTTAAAGGTTCTGATTAATCCCATCTTTGGCTAAGACAATCTGTGGCCTCTGTCCGGACAACTCCCCCAAGCCATCTCCTGTGGCACAAAGAACAAAGGACATTCTCCTGCCCCTCCCAACCACTAGCCTGAGGCAGGGATATAGGTTTTAATCTTCAAAAAGGGTGTGGGGGTTTTGAAGAGATAGAAAACATTTTTACCTTTTTCCAGGCCATTCTGTCTGTTACATATTCTTCATTGTCAATTTTACCCTTCCTTATCTATGGGAGGAGGGGTGACGTAGTCATTGAGTTACTTCCTGCTGAATTGGGATGATGTTTCAGAAGATACAGATGATCCGGTGAAAAGGGGCATAAGCAATAACTACAACCATGAGGATTGACAAGGTGATATGGACTGTCATCTTGCACACAATGTCCGATACAGGGCTGGGTTAGAAAAGAAACATGGCACCTCTGAGTGCAGAGCTATTGGTTGCACCCTGTAGGTGATATGAGAGGCCGGCTTCTGAAAATTCAGAAATCACGTACAGAAATACTTTTATCAAACGAGGTTTCAGATAACACACCCAGCAGCAAGACAGATCAGAAGAGGCGATAGCCCTGGGAAGTCCTGACTAAGGAGTTGTCCCTCTAACCTATAGAGTGAACCAAAAAAGATAATGAAAATATCAACATTTTCATTTTTTTTCCCCTTTTTCTCAAAGAGATACTTTAGATTGCCTAAGCCTGGCCCCTCCACTGGGGGCTACACCTTTGCTTTGGTATGATGGACCCAAGGTTTCACTTCTGACAATTTTAAAGAGGTGTGAGTTGTCAGAGGCACTTCACGGGGTCCCTTCTACTTCCAACTGGGACAGGGACCTGAAAGAGGCAAACTCATGTGTGGTGGTTAGCACCTGACCCACTCATTTGACATATTGTTTTACTTTATTCTCTTTTATTTGTGGTTATATTACCGTATTTACCTCATGGTGCTAGGAAGGGTCTCTCATAAACTATTTTTTTTTTTTTAGGGGCTTAACTTAAGCCTGCAGAAAAAGGCTACTCTTTATCTAGAGGAGGGCAGGTGGCAACACCCTATCTCACTTCAGATGGGTTTCTTGTATCAATTCCAGGATGTATGTGATTTCTATTCAAGGTGTAGGGCTTTGCTTACTTGTTGGGTTACCCCCGCTACAAAGGAGGATCCTTGACCACTCTTGTGAAATGTCCAGGGCTCTTCGGAGTGTGCTCCTGGATCCTGTTGACAATGGGGTACATGCTGACATCCTTGCTGTAGGAAAAGGAGCTGCTGAGCCGTCTCTGTAGCTGTCTGTCCACAGCATCCATCACTAGCACGTCATTCTCTATCTGCTCGGCCTCTTTCCCTGGACTGAACGACGTGCAGGCTTGCTGAGGCCTGAACGTCAACGCTCAATAGCAGTCTCCTGTATACTTCACCAGGCCCTGGTATGCATCCAGCAGCAGCTTGGAGGCAGCCCCCTACCCCAGAAGTGAGCTTCTGCCACTTCTGAAACAACCCCCGGTGCTCCTGCTGCTCACCCAGGTCTGCCTCCTGGGCCTACTGTGATGAGTTTCTCAACCACCCCTTGTCTCACTGCAACCTGGCCCCTCCCCTGCCACCTCCCGCCTGGCTCACAGAGCACCAGGCATAGCTGGTGCCAGGGATCGGGCTGGTGGCCGGGGGAAGGGGCCCCCTGGACCATGTCTGTCCACGTGGCTAGTGCCAATTGAATCCCCACTGTCAATTTCTCCCAGGGTCCTGTGGGAATATTTGGAAGCTGGGGGCTCCAGGCCCCCTCCTTCACGGTCTGAGTGCTGGACTTAAAAAAAAAACAAAAAAAACCATTTGCTTTCCTGGAGGATTCATGCCACTCAGAGTCCTTTACAATTTGGGGCAATGTTCCTTTCAAGGTCCTTCTTCTTTACAAAAAGTCAGTCTGGGGCAGCTTTTTTGCCCATTCCTTTTGACTGTCTCAAAGGACCCTTCTTGCACATTCAAGCCCCCCTAACTGATACTGCCACAAATTGCCCACCCTGGCTATGGGTTCCCTCTGGCCCAAATTGTGTTTGCTGCTGGGAGAGACCATCCCAAATCCTGAGTCATAACTTACTGGATGTGGGACTGAAGAGTTAGTCCAGGAGGCTCCCTCCCTGGCTCCTCCCATGGTGCCAAGATGGCAGCAGTGGCAGGCATTCCTTTCCCCTTGCTGTGCAATGCTTGGTGGCAGGCCATGTGCACTGCTCCTCCCTCCTGCCAGGTCCACTCCTGGGCTGTGGACCCACCTGGCACTTCAATCTGGCTGGCTGTGGAGTTCCAGTGGGGGTGGGAGGACCTCATTTATCAAAAATCTTACAAACACAGATCATTTTGTATACTATAAACAATGAGTTTATCTCAAGCCAGAGAACTTGAGACTCAACATTTTAATTCTGTAGTGGCAGGGCAACCATTTGAGCTGTGAATTTTCCTTAATATAATTTGCCCTTTAATAAAAACTTGTGCACAAGGACAAGGTTTTGCTATCCTAGAAAACCTGGCATGCCTTTGAACCCTAGACAAATACTTGCAAGTAGAGGCACCATAAACCAACTGGGGTGCCCAAAGGAGGTCGTTCTCCTTGTCTTTCTTTATTTTTGAAGGATTTAAGAGGCAATGGAGAAGACGCTTTAGAATATACCTCCAAATCAAAATTAGAATCCAAACAACAAATTCCTGGGAAAAGAACCAACAGCTCAGAATAAACCCAAGGACCATCAACCACCACTTTTCCTCACATTCCATACATGCGGTACCATAATACAAAAACTCACCAACAATCAAACACAAACAATATAGGGAATTCCCAATACAATCTAAAATTCCATGCCCTGTCAATCAAATGGAAATTTTCATGTAACAGCCAGTTCTTCTCATACCCCAACACATACATTGGATTACAGTAACAACACCATTCTCTTTGCACATAAATTTGTAGCTTTAAGTTCTTCCTTATGTCACAACAAAACTCACAAGTAACAGACAATACAGGGGATCCTCAACACAAAAATACCAGGGCCTATCAAACCAATGGGAATCCAAAGGGGACAAACTCCACCCCAAATGGAAGGCTCAAAACCCTCCCCAAATGGGTGGCCGAATTCCCCCATTCCCTGGGAACTGCAAATGAGCTCTGAATTCAAAAGTTTCCCTAGTTCCACTCAAACTCATGATTTCCACCCCCAAAAGGTGCCTCAAAAGAAGCACAACCAACATGAAGTTCTGAAAACCCCTCATATGGGTGGAATCAGGGTCTCGGCATGCACTTCAGGGAACTTACCAAACAAATGGCCGAGGCTGTCCAGATGTTTCTAGTTCCACTTCCTTCTCCTCAACTCAGTTCGTGTGGCAGGAGCCGTGTCTACTTTGAGAAGACAGAGATGGGAGTTCCCCGGAGCTATACTAAAACAGGCTCCAGCAGCTGCTGGGGCCATCCCTTGCTCTCTCACCTCAAAAAGAAGTTGCTCCTACCTGTGAAGACTCACAGCTTTGACCCGGGGCTGCTCCCTGCCTCTTCCAGCAGTTGTGGGGCACCATTTCACTGGGGTGCTGACAGGGCCCACCCAGGGATGCCAGATTCTGTTACCAAAAGTTTGGCACTTGTCCCCAAGACCTCATCAAAACAAGGACCAGTCTCAAATACCAGTGTCCTCCAGTTTTCTCTTCTAGTTGCCTTTCGACCTGAGTATTTCCTAGGTGCTAGGCCATCTTGTAATTTGGGTTTAGAGCACCACCACAGTGTGTGTTACATGGGCAACAATGAACTTCAGCATAAAAGCTGTTGTTGTAAATGATATATAGCCAACTCCCCACACATCCGTGAAAAGAATTAAACTAGATTTGACTTTATGTGCCAAACCAGGACCAATTTGTTAAAAATTCCTCTTTATCTTTTCTCTCTGAGGGAAATGCATGACAGTACATAAATATCTGAACACGACAAATTTAACGTGGCATTTTCTACCTGTACTACCCAAATTGAGCCAATGAGATTTATTGAGTTCATTTTATTTAGTTCATTATGAGACTCCCAGGAATAGAAACCAACAGTTAATCATCTCCTTAGCAAAGCTAGATCAATAATAAACTCTTAAAAAGCCATGAATTACATAGTCATGGAGTCAGGACCCCACTATAATATCATAGAGGTTTTTCTGCAATGAGCTGACAATGATCTGGTATCACACTTTTATTGATTGATTGATTGGTTGAGACAGAGTCTTGCTCTATCACCCAGGTTAGAGTGCAGTGGCATCATCGTAGCTCACTGCAACCTCAAACTCCCGGGCTCATGTCATCCTCCTGCCTCAGCCTAGCAAGTAGCTGAGACTACAGGAGTGTGCCACCGTGCCTGGCTAATTTTTCTATTTTTGGTAGAGATGGAGTCTCTCTCTTCCTCAGGCTGGTCTTGTACTCCTGGCCTCAAGGGATCCTCCTGCCTTGGCCTCCCAGAGTGCTAGGATTACAGGCATGAACCACCATGCCCAGCCTCACATTTAGCAGATATAACAAAAAGAGACAATTCCAAAAGCAGTCAGTTAGTTATCAATACTATTATTTATTTGACCTTATTTCCCAGCATACACACAAGGGTTGGCTGACAGTTTCAGTTCCCGATGAATGATTTCTAATTACATGTTGCTGTTCTGAATGTTGGTGTCCCCCCAGAATTCGTACATTGAAACCTAATCGTCAATGTGATAGCATTAGAAGGTGGGGCCTTTAGGTGATGATTAGGTCACGAGGGCAGAGTCCTCATGAATGGGATTAACTCCCTTATAAAAGGGGTTCCAGAGAGCTGCCTTGCCTCTTCCATGTAAGTTTACAGTGAGAAGATGGCTCTCACCAGACCCAAAATCTGCTAGGGCCTGGATATTGGACTTCTCAGCCTCCAGAACTGTGAAAAGTAAATTTCTGTTGTTAAAAAGCTCCCCAGTTTATGGTATTTTGTTACAACAGCCCGAATAGACTAAGACGATAGTATTCCAAGTTGGACATCCCATCTCAAACACAAAACAACTATTTAGTTTGGCATCAAAAACCAACCTGCATCATGAAGAATCGTTTTTAATTTGCCCTTTTTTTCCAAATGTGAAATATCTCCAAGAATTATTGACTGTTATACACTTTTTAGCTTGTAGCAACATTCTAAAAACATAAAGGTCTTAACAAACACTAAAACATCAATGATCTTTCTCTTAAGACTTCAGGGTAAACAATGGAATATTTCCTGTACATAGTTTGTACAATATAAGTAACTTAATGTCTCAAAAGATTACTGTTAAGCAATAAATAGTTATTAAATTGAAGTGACTATTTTGACTATTGGAGGAAGAATAAGAAGTAATAATGTAAACATAATCTTTGACATTGTTCATGTTCTTTTTTGAGGTTGGGAATTCTAAAGGACGAGAATGTTTTCCCACAATTGAATTCAAATACATCTGTTTACATGTCTTTCACCTCCACTAGTCTGTAAGCTCCTTGCACTGTCTTTGTACCACCAATGCCTAACAGGGCCTTGTACAAGGTAGGGGCCTAAAGATGGCACCTCTCAAAGACCAGATTCTTTGTAAGTGATGTACAATTTTCCAAGGACTACTGTAACAAATTGCCACAAGCTTGGTCCCTTAAAACAACTGAAATTTATTCTCTCATGCTTTTGGAGGCTCTCAGAGAGAAGCCACTCCATGCATCTCTCCTAACTTCTGGTGGTTGTCAGCAACCCTTGGAGTTCCTTGGCTTGTAGCTGTGCCTCTTCGATTTCCGTCTCCATCTTCACGGCCTTTGTCCTGGGTGTCTCTGTATCCAAATCTTCCACTTCTTTCACTTATTAGGAAATAGTCATTGGATTTAGAGTCCACCTTAATCCAGTATGACTTCATCCTAATTTGACTGCATGTGCAAAGACCCCATTTCCAACCTAACTTGAATATATCTTTCTGGGAGACACAATTCAACCAACTGCATAAAGGACATTACAAGGACTAGAAAATGTGACCAAGGAGTCTTGCTTTAACTATTAAAATGTGATGAAGCAAGGCTAATTATGTTGACTATAATCCAGGTGTGTTTTTACATAAATATTAGTTATGAAGACTTTAGCCACAGATAAAAACTACGTCAACATGTACAATTTCCTTGATACGACAGATTAAATAAAGAAACAAATGGCTCTCTTTGAGAAGTACCATAACGAAAAACATTCAGTTTTTTATGATTGTTGGGAATATTGGCATTCATTTTCAATGTTGATATCTTCTTCGAAAGGTTCAGAGAAAAATGATTTTCTGCTGACTTCTGGCAGCAGAAACAATGCTAAATGCTCACTACCAACAAAGATTTTTTCCTTGACCAAATTCTAATCAGCTCCTCTTGAGCTCTTTTTCAACAAAGCCCATCCTTGGGTTTGTCCTCAAGGGCCAAATTTTAGCAGAAATCCTGCTAAGATAGTTTAACCATAATCCCCCATCCCTGATATCTGATCACCCTCAATCTCTGACCAAATTCCTCATCTCCTGCCATCCCCCAAGTGATATCTGATCACCCTACCCTGCCTTCAGCAAGAATCCTGTTAGGTGGGTTAGCCAGAACCCCCCCTTACCTCTGAGGTTTCCTCTTGGGATAATAAAATTTTTCCAGATTTCCTTGCAGTTAGCTGTGTCTCGGAGTCTGACCAACAAACTGTGGGTAGAGTGAACATAAGCTATAAGCCGTTTCTAAGTTTGGTCCTTAAAAACATTCTTCTTGGGCCTTCTTCTCTCGTTTCCCTGCTAGGGTGACTTTGGGACCACATTTTCCAGTGGCATAGTTACCTGACGAGGACAGCTACCTGACCATACCACAGCATGGCATGAGTAATGGATGAGGTTTTGCTGTGTTGCTGCCTCATGATCCAGCTCACAAAGTAGGCTGTGGATCACGTCAGTTTATAACATCATCTGGCTGTAAGAAAACAGAATTATGTGTATTTAAAGCTCCTGGAATCAAAGACTGACTGTGATGTATTCATCTTTGTATTCCTCAGCATGTTTCACAGTGCCTGGCTCATTGCAATGTTTATTTTTCTTTACATCAGAAATTGATCTCCTTCAAAAACCAGTGTAAGTATTTTTTCAGCCTATAGTGCTACTTGTAATGAAAACTCATTATTTGACATCCTTATTATATTTTTTTACACTAGCCCATTCCTTCTGATGACATCATATTTTTCTTTAACAATTTAAAAGAAAAAGAAAAATCAGCAACAACAAAAACAAAACACAGCAAGTTCTTCCCATGTATCAAGCTCTTTGATGTTAAATAGGCAGAACACATTTACTTTAAAGCAAGAGCTAGCAACTATGCTGTCCAAATTTGGGAAACTAGCTAATGAAATTAGCAAAGCATCCTGTATTGCCCACCAATGAATTATTGGTTATTTTCAACATGAAAAGTTTATCAATATATGGGAAAAGATAATCTAGAAGAAAGCTCATCAGTTCATATAATACTCTTAAAAAGGGGAAAAGGCTCCAGTGGCACCTGTCTTGCCTGGTACAGAACGGTGGCCATTTTATGAGTGACCACAGCCAGAATGAAGTGGGAGAGTTCACGACTGGACACCTTAATGAAATACCTAATCTAGTTGTGTCAGTTGGGATAACTCAACCAGGGGAGGAGGTTTGGTGGGCTGTGCAGCCAAGGGAACCTTCACCAAAATGACTAGAGAGATGACAAGAACAATTATAACTGACAGATCAGAACAGCCTGCTCAGATAAGCTAAAAATGAGTCAGGCCTGCTGGATGATGACAATTTCGACAAGAATTTTGGAAGTGACAACAAATGGAAAGCTTCACGCATCCAGATCACCACATCTGTTAATTAGAGCCCCCAAGGGTTTGATGCATTTAGCAAGCGATTGTTCGATATGCCTTTTAATCTTCAAATGCTTTAATAAATTCATATTCTTGAAATGAAAACATTTCTTTAGAGCTCTGTTACTCTTCCAAAGTCTAAGTCCGGAGTTGGTGGAGGTGGGAATAGTTTGTGTTTGCTAAGTAAGACAATGGCGTGACAAAGATTTCAGATTGTGCTCCAGCTGCAGACAAACTTTACTGATTCCTTTGGAAAAATTAAAATAATTCTTAAGCTGATTATAGCTCATTCTTATCCAGTCCCCTCATCCCCAACATCTTTTTTTTTTTTAAGAGATGGTCTTTCTCTGTTGCCTGGGCTTGAGTGCATCATAGCTCACTCCAACCTCAAACTCTTGGGCTCAAGTGATCCTCTTGCCCCTTAGCCTCTCAAGTAGCTGGGAGTACAGGCACATGCCATGAGGCCCAGCTAATTTTTCAGTTTTTTTGGTAGAGTCAGGGTCTCACACTATGTTGCCCAGGCTGGTCTCAAACTCCTGGCTTCAAGTGATCCTCTCACCTTGGCCTCCCAAAGTGCTAAGATTATAGGCATGAGCCACTGTGCCTGGCATTTTTAATCTAGTAAATTCATTTGTTGCCATTAAGTCAATGTAATTTCCTTCGAAATATTCTATAATTCAGACTTGCCTTTTTTCTATGTAGAAATAAGATTGATGAGGTATTTAAATTTTAGTTTTAATAATAATTTTGCTAAGTGAGTACAGGAATTTCCAAAACAAATTTGCATGCCCCTAGCATTCAAAGGAATATTACCAGAACTATGGGAATGAGTATGAGAATAATGTGATTCACTGGGTGGGGAGGGAGTGCCAAGACCTTTCTGGAGGTTTATGTACCATGTCAGGCCATGCTCCAGAAATAATAGAGGGTTTTATTTAAAAAGAAAAAAACATTTCAGTCAATAACCAAGATATATTTGTCAGAAATCTAAAATTTTTACATCATTTTTAGTTAAGGGTTTTAGTCCTCTTTCCTTACTTCTTGAACTCCTGACCTCAAGTGATCCTCCTGCCTCGGCTTCCCAGAGTGCTAGGATTCCAGGCGTGAGCCACCGCGCCCGGCCTCTTTCCTTCCTTCTTATAAATGACTTACACATAGTTACATGAACAGAGAGGAGAGAATCCTTACTGTCCCCGTCTTCATGAGATTTAGAAAATAAATGGCTCCTTGTTCATTTGCTTCATTTAGTCATTCCATAATGTATACATACATCAAAACACCACATGGTACCTCGTAAATATGTATACAACTATTTGTCAGTTAAAAATAAAATAAAATTTTTAAAAAATGAATTGAAAAGAGAAGCAATGGTTCCTCAGACCAGGCAGCAGGGAACCAGGCCTCGGGAAAATCACGGGCTGCATCTGGGTCTGTCGTGAAGCAGCTCTGTGACTACAGACAAGTCATGTCACCTCTGGGATCCTCGTTCTTCCTCACCTGTAAAATGAAGGCTCTGCTTTAGACAGTATTCAGGCTTTTTGCAGCTTTAACATGTTGGGATTCCAGAAGACAAGGGCTTTTACTTGGACGTTCATTTCCTCTTACACAGAACTACTTGAGAACTCAGAGGGCGTAGCCAGTAAACTCGCTATGTGAAGCTCTCCCCAACTTGTGTGGGCATTGGCTGGTCTCCTTAAGTGTCACCACAGGCATTCTTCCTGGCCACCGATGACTTGGTTTAAACTGTCCCCGTGCTAAGTCTTTCATTGTGCTTCAGGCTTCATTGTGGGTCAGTTCTGAGTTAAGATTCCAGTGTCCCATCGGACCATGTCTCCGTCTTTGTTTCTGGGATGAATAGGTGAGCTCCAAGGGAAAGGTAAGCGAGGGAGGGAGTCGCACCTGCACAAGAGTGGAATCCATAGCTTCATCTACCTTGTCAGTCGTCTGTGGATTGAAAATAGCAAAATTCTCTGCAGCCCCCACTTCTCGGCTGAAATTATGGGCAGTGGGGACCTTCACTGAGAGTCACTGAAGCTAGAAAAACACACCCATCAAATGAACGTCTGGTAAATGATTAATAGGGCCAGAAGAATCACGTTTTGAATACCCTGTTTCTTCAGAAAGGCCACACGGTTTGTTTCACTGACGATTGTTCTTTCTCCTCAGACAGAGCTGAGCCCCCAAAATGTGAGAAGGCTCGTGCAGTTGTCTTTCTTAAAAATACCACCTTGGCTACTGCACCTTCCTCTGAAGAGGACCACCTGCCTCTTCCTGGACGGATGCAGGGTGCTGCCTCCAAACAGCCACAGAATCCATGGTTCTCCCTCCCCAGCAGCAAAGATCTCTTGGGCTTTTAGCTTAATCAGTTTCCATTTTAGGACTTAGAGTTCTCCTCATTTTCCATCGATCCCCACAGCAGAACACATTCCTTTTCCAAATATCTCCAACACTCGACCACTAATCTTCCCATCAGCTGTCAGTAACAGGTCTATTAAATGGCCCAATCTTGAAATCCTTCTGATGAAGACAAATGAGAAGTCAGCTTGTTGTGAGACAGCTCCTGGCACATTTATCTCTCAATTTCCTTTACTTTCTCTCTGTTCCAAGGCTTGACTGTGGAATGGAGACTGGGTTTCGGTGACAGATGGCAGAGGATTATCTTTCATTTTGTCATAAAGTCAGCCCTCAAAGGGGCCAGAAAATGACTTTTCTCTTGGAAAATCAATGGCTTCACATTTTCTTGCTGTTAACCAGGTGGAAAAAGCTCTTTTCTGATTTTCGAGATAGAGAGCATGCCTTTCCTTGAGGCTAACCCACCTCGTGAGACACTCAGATGAGGCTGGCCTCTCCTTTCTGATTTATTTATGCTGCTGCAGGTGCCTCGCACGTTTTAATTAATGATGATTTGACTGTGCTTGGGCTCTAGCGATAAATGCAAAAATGGAGCTATTAAAGATAATCCAATAAACAAACCCAAGAAAAACCGTCTCCCAGTGTTATTTGTTGCTATTTTTAAAGGGGACAGAAGACTAAATGAAATACAATACTGAAATTAATTTTTTAAGGTTGATAAACAAGGACTATAAACATGACTAAAAAATGCCCTTTATATCTTCTACTGGCTGAGAAATTACAAGTTTATATCCAGATAAAACATTTGTTTTATTCTTTGAACAAGTTCAGCCAGGGGGGGTTATGATTTAATGAGCAGAGAATTCTTGTACAAGGTGTTGCAGCAAAGTAGAGAGACTATCTCTGAGACCAAATAGCTTCCAGCCTTAAGCAGCAGATGACAAAGAGGTTAAAAGACAAATTATCAGCCAGGCAAGATTTGGGGTTGTCTTCTGATCGTTTAAGAGAAAGGAGAAATGAGATGGTTCCTGGTATGAAAGGACACAGAATGTTAGCTCAGGGTCAAGGGAATGTTAAGGGGAAAGCCTGGGTCTGCTGTCTGGGCTAAGTCACAACACAGGAAGGTAGAGCATCTGGGTGTGGGGAACATTTGTAAAGGGGCACAGCACGTCAAGTAGGATGGGCCTTTATGTCGCTTGGTGTAACGGTAACGATGAAGGACACACACAACGTAGCATCGTGGGGAGACCTAGAGTCCATAGAATCCTGAACAGAAGCAAGCCAGCTCTGCTCATGTTAGCAGTCTCTCCCGAGCTGCTCTCCTACACCAACATCTGATGCCAGAGACACTGAGAAGCAAGAATAATCCCTTTGTAAGGAACGAGGGGGTGGAGAAGCTGAAAGGAGAGAAGACAGCTGATGTGGAAACCTGGTTCTCTCACATCGCGTACCGTTTCTATGACAGAGCAGTTTCTTCTTCTGTTCCAAAGGAACGGACACTTCTCCCAGGTCTGGGGAATATTGGAGTCATTGCTGAAGAGCACAGGCAACTGAGGTAGCAAAGAATAACGAGAAAGGATTAGGGGAGAAATAGAGGATCTCTAAAACCTAAACATGGGATTTTCTCCGACAGACTGCACGTCAGATCTCTCAGGGCTTTCTGGTATGCACTCCTTTTCTGGGTACTGATCCAAGACTGGGGACACTCAAGCCTTTCATGTAGTTTTCATTACATAGTTCCCTGTAAAGAAAGGATCTTTTCCTTGGAACATGAGATTTTTTTTCTTTGCCTCTAGCAGAATGTGATGAAGAGACAGACATAATGAAGAACATCTTAACATGTAAAAACTCTGCATACTCATCCACGCATCCCTCAGATCTTTGTAAATGAGATATCAGAAAAACTGTTTGGGATCTACAATACCATGAATCAATTTTGTTATGGGTGAAATTATCTTTCATGTGCTATTTTAAAGACCTGGCTACCATTTTCCACATTTTCCCTCCTAAAGTCAAAAAAATCTTCAAATAACCAATTTATACATTTGGAACTCACCAAAGCAGGAACTATCTGTACTTGGATTTAACAAACTTTAGGTGGAGGTGACAAAGGTGAAGCAGGCAGCAGAGCAGACTAATTCAGCAGCAGAACATGATATATACCCATCTCCCCAAAAATAAATTAGAGAAAGATGATCCTTGAAAGACAGAAAGGCTGATCCCTTAAGTTACTCATGTAAAGTGTTTCATATAATTTCTGTCCCATAGTAAGTGCTCAATAAATCTTTACCAACAAAAGGGAGTCCTAGGAAGAACAGTCACAGGGTAAAGATCAGAATAGTCGAGCAAAGCCAAACATAGGGAGAAAAGAATTTTAAGGAGGTGGCCATGCTCTGTCCTCTCAGATTACACAAAATCAATTAAGATAAGGACTGAGAAAGGGCCTCATCGAGATCTGGCAAGGAGTTCATCAGTGACCTGGAAGATAACAATAGTTAGTAAAGTGCTTGAAGATGGAATCAGTTTCCAATGTAGTAATAAGGGAAACAATTAAAGCATGAAGGGAAACTTTGCAGAGAGGGGAAAGCGACAGAACAGATCAAGATATAGTTATTTGGGATGGAGTAAAATTAAGCAGACTAAGAAAACAGAGATACTATGGTGCCTATGTCAAGACCCAGTGGTACTAAATGTTGGTTGAGAGGGCTAAGGCATATAGTTCTACCATAAGCTCAAGAATGCATACACTTGGGACTTCCAAAGAGTCAAAATCTAGATTCTGGATTCAAGGTTCCAGAATGAATTCATTGTGCCAGCCTAGGCAATTAATTAATGCTCCCTGGGTCTCGATCCCCCAATAAATAATATCAAATATAAGGAGTGTATAGCTGGGTGCCTGTAGTTCCAGCTGCTCAGGAGGCTGGAGCCAGGGGATTGCTTGAGCCCAGCAGTTCAAGGCCACCCTGGGGGGAAACATATCAAGACCCCATCTCTAAAAAAAGAAAAGCGTATAATACCACATTCCATAACCATTCCTATAAGAAAAAATTCATACATGTATAATGTACATCAAGCAGATAGAAAATGCTTTGAGAGTGAGAGTAATAAAAAACAGTGATAAGAAAGTGTTAAATGTTATCAGCAAAATAAGTGTTGCAGAGACTGCTACTAAATGCTACATTCTACTAATGATATCATACATTCTGGTTCTTCAAATTTCAGATGCTGGGGCTGTAGGACCTGGTTAATACAAGAGTAGGGGAAAATTAGTATTCCTACCAATGTGTCATCTTTGAAGCAAAGGAGTGATTTCAAAAATGAAGAGGTCACAGTAGAAGCAGCGGAATAATAATGCCTCAATAATCAGTGAAATTATCTTGAGATAATGAATGCTTCTAGGAGGCAGCAGGAGTGGGGGAGGAGAGAAATTAAGTGATGAAAATGGCCCTAACTGGATTTTCTTGGAACAGGTTGTGAAATAACCTGGATCTGTTGGCTTAGAATACAGAGTAAAAGATCTCAATTTGGGTAATGTAAAATTTCTCTTCTCTGAGAGCATCTTTTATTTGGCAATTATTTTTAAAGGCGAGTTTATGTGAGCTTTGAGCCTTCTTCTTTTTATTCTTGCCAACTTACTTTGGCCTCCATATGGCTACTCAAAAGTTAATGAGGTGGCAAAGTTGTGCCTAGTAAAAGAGAAATTGTTAAGAGGGAAGAAGTGGGGGGTGGTGACAGAAAAGCCTTCTTTCAAGGCTTTCATACACCATTTAATAGTGAACGCTTTCATAACACTGAGTGCTTTCATGTGCCAGTGTGCTACGTGAGTATTACCTATGAAGTAGATACTATTAATATACCCACTTTGCAGATGAGAAAACTGAGATTCAAGGTTATTTGCCCAGGTCATGGAGCTCATAAGTGACAACGCCAGGGTATCCAAACCTAGCCCCAAGTGCACTCATGCTCTAACCATTGTGCTGTCTTGCTTCCCTATGGATTCTAACTGCGGATCACTTTGTATTGCCAGTATTTGGTCCTCAGAACCTTTTACCATGAAAGGGTCTCAATGGCCATTGAGCACTTTGCTCTCCATGTCTTGTCCAGCAACACAGTGACACTTCCGTTGCTGGCTTTGTGCCAGCACTGCCTGGAGTTGTGTTTCCTCTTATTTATTTTCCTTAGTGGAAACTATGCATATGGTTGTTAAATGTATCCAAATAGAGCAGCTCAGGGAAACAGACTTTTGTGAAGGCCATACCCCTTATTAAAGGCTAACAGAAAATTTTTTTTTCCCTTAGAAATCAGAGAAGCATGAAGGGTAGTAGAGGCAGAAAGAGAGAAAGAGAGAGATCCCACTGTCTCGAACTGAGCAGTAGACTATTCTATCCTTGTTCACCAAAAATGGGCTGCTGGAGTAGTAGAAATCCAATCTGGGGAATCTCATCCCCCCAAAAACGAAGTCATTAGCCAACATTTCTTCGTCTCTCTTAAGGTATGTGAAATATAAGGAGAATAAAAAAGAACCTAACAGGTAACACAGTGATTAAGAGGGAAGGACTTGAGTCAGATTGCTTGAGTTCAATTCTGGTTTCATCACTTACTAGTCAAGTGAATCTTTGTGCAAATTACTCAACTTCTTTGGACGTCATTTTCCTTACCTGTATGAGGAATGGTGCCTATTTTATAAGATTGCTGTGAAAGTTTAATATAATAATCTGTGTAAAGCTACACATAATAGACATTAAATAAATATTAGGTATTACTATATTAACACAACTTGGGTAAGAGAGGTGGATGAGGGTCGAATTAGCTTCCTAGGGTTGCTACAACAAATTAGCACAAACTGAGTGGCTTAAAACTATAGAGATTTATTCTCTTGCAGTTCTGGAGCCCAGAAGTCTGAAATCAATGTGTTGGCAGAACTGTTCTCTCTCCGGGGGCTTTGAGGAAGAATTCTTCCTTGTTTGTCTCTTCCAGCTTCTGGTGGCTGCCAGCACCCCTTGTACCACCTACATCTCTCCAGTCTCTGCCTCCATTTTCATGTGGCCTTCTCTGTGTGTCTTCTACTCCCTCTTTTAAGGACACTTGTCATTGGATTTAGGGAGTAAATCTTGGCAGTCCAGCATGATCTCAACTCAAGATCCTTAACTCACCTCTGCAAAGACCCAAATAAGGTATCTAGGTATTAGATTGTGGACCTATCTTTTTGGAGGCTACTATTCAACCCACTGCTGGTGTTAAGCATGCTTTTCACTTCTCTTTTAACTATTTTTATTCAACTCTTGGCCGGGTATCCAATATCCTTGGTCTTTCCTTGACTCCAGAAACACTTATGAGCCCTAACTCTGTTAGGCTCAGTGCCATGGAGGAGATAAAAATAAAACATCCTGGGCCACAAAGTAATGCAAATCTGACACGATCAAGATCATCAGAGAAGTACAGGTGAAGGCACTTAGGGGATGAGAAGTTACTTTAAAGGGGGGTAGTAATGGAACAGAGGGTGGGTGCACGTGGACATAGAGGGCTGGGAAAATACCGTTGAAGTAGAAGGAATAGCAGAAGCAAGTGTAGAAAGTGGGATAGCAGACGGTGTGTATTTAAAATAGTGAATTATTTTTGCTTTAGGACAGAGGTCAACAAACTGTGACTCCTGTCCCAGCCTACCATCTTTCTACATGCACTCTGAACTAAGAATGGTTTTTTTATATTTTTAAATGGTTGATTAAAAAGACAAAAGATGAAAAAGAATTTGTGGCATGCAAAAATTACATAAAATTCAAATTTCAGGGTTTATAACTAAACACAGACACAGTCATTTGTTTATACATTGTCTGCGGCTACTTTCATACAACAGTGGCAGAGTCGAGTGGTTGTGATAGAGCCCATTACGACTGAAGAGCCTAAAATATTTACTATGTGGACCTTTACAGAAAAAGTTTGCCAACTTCTGCTTTAGAAGAAACCTAAGGGGCATAAAGAAAAATAGTGGAGGAAGATGTTCTGGTCCAGTGTGACCATTCAGCCCTTGGTATCACCCCACGTTCTTGACTTTGCTGAGCCTTTTTCTACCTGTCTAACTTTACCCCTTTAAATCTCGTTCTCTTGAGGCCTTATTTGGTTATTTGCTAAATTACTTGATAGCTAATTTTGCAATCTTCTTTAAGCTGTGATTGAATCATAACAGTTTAACGGATAGCTGATTACTCCTCCTAAGTAACAAATCTGGAATTCAGGAGAACCCAAACCAAAGACTTGCCGCCCACCCCACCTGGCAGGCTGGTGGGGAAGATATTTGCAAAGGTGAGCCTTCCTTCAACTTCCATGTCACACCACATAGGCAGCCAGTTCTTCTACCTACCAAAAGCAAATTTAGTTGGTTGTTAGTTTTGTTATTACCGTTTCAATTGGTTAAGTCAATAGTGAGCTATTTGCTGCTAAATTGCCCCTTAGGGGAGGGGAAAAAAGGGCAGGAATTACCTTGCAGTAATTGCCAGCCTCTGAGAATTGAGTCTCTACACCCCCTTTAGCTAATAAGGCAGCCCTGGGTAGCTATCATTAAGATGGAGATTTTTCCATGAAGGAGAAAATGGCTCCCTGATGAAGTGGAGCTGAGATTAGAAATGCTGGAAGCAGCGCTCTCAAACTTTAGCCTAAGGAAAAATTGCCAGGGGAATCTGTTAAAATACAGATCCTCTGGTCTTACCCCAGTGAATCTGTGGGTCTCCAGTGGAACTGAGGAGTTTAGGAGGAAAAAGATAAAGGATCTTTTGTGGAATGAAACTACATCCCACAAAGTAGTCTTTATACTTGATTCTTTGCTTGTTCCAAGAATCCCTTAAGTTGTTAAAGTAACAGACAATATGATTAGGCAGAGGCATTATTTTGAAAGATTTTCCCATTCTCTCATTCTGTTTAATTAACTTTATTCCCGGTGAGTACATGTGAATCGAACCCTTGGCGAAGTGAGAAATAACTTGATTTGAGAGAAGGGCTGGGTCTTTGAAGGCAGTACGGAATGGAAGTTAGGAAGCGAACTCCTGACAGTGGCTGCCTGATTCAAATCTTCCCTCTGTTCCTGTTGCTGTATTAGCTTGGGTGAGATCTTGAATCTCTCCGTACCCTAATTTCTTCCTCTGTAAAATGGGAACAGTAATATTATCTATGTCTTAGAGTATTTATGAGCATTAAATAAGCTACTACATGTAAAAACCATAGACTAGAGACTGGCCTATAGTACATTTCAATAAATGTGAGTACTTATTGGAGGAATTCCTGTGTGATTTCACATACCTCATAGGAATGGCATGAGAATTAGAGCATATTTGTACTTTAACAAGTTGTGATTATATGACCAACTCCAAGTTAGCCAGGTCCTTAGAGACCACTCTCATTTTCTGCATTTGTCCATGAAATTGATCCCCATATTTATAAATCTCACGTTTAACATTTCATTTATTTTTAATAACTAACATGTATTCAGAACCATATGACAAGAACTTTAACTGTTTTATGTGTTTTATCTCATTTATTTCTCATAACAGTCCCATGGGGTAAGTACTACTACTAGCCCATTTTGCAGATGAGGAAACTGACGTCACACAGCTGGTAGGTAAGTGAAGCTGGGACTCAAATCCAGGTCATCTGACCCCATTCTTTTAGAACAGGAGTTATCAACCTGGGGCAATTTTGTCCCAGCAGTAGGCTGGATAATGGACCCTCAAACATGTCTACATCCTAACTGTAAAACCTGTGAACATTACCTCATATGGCAAAAGACACTTTGCAGATGTGATTAAGTTAAGGATCTTGATGTGGGGAGATGATCCTGGACTATCCAAGTGTCCCCAATGTAACCATGACAGTCCTCATAAGAGGAAGACAGGAGGAGTCAGAGTGGAGGAGAGGGTAATATGATATCAGGAGAGTTTGGACAGACACACTTTGCAGATGGAGGAAGGGGCCACAAGCAAGGCACACAGGCGACCACTAGGAGCTTAAGAAAGACAGTGAAACAGATTTCTCCCTCAGAGGCTCCAAAAGGAATCAGACTTGCCAATATCTCCATTTTAAGACTTCTAACCACCACCCTTGTGAGAAAATGAAACAAATTTTTGTTGTTTTAAGCCACAAACTTTGTCATAATTTGTTACAGCAGCAACAGAAAACGAATACAGCTCTCTAAGGGACATATGTCAATGTCTGGAGACATTTTTGCCTTTTGTAGCTCAAGAGGTAGTAGCACTGGATAGTGGATAGAGGCCAAGGATGCTGCTAAACCTATGAGGCACAGGACAGTCCTCCACAACAAAGAATCATCCAGCCCAGATGTCCCCAGTGCTAAGATTGAGAAACCCTACTATAGATCACCAGAACAGGAAAATCTGCAAAGAATGCCAAACACATTTGATCTTCAATTATCCTTCTGTCTAGTATAACTCAGGCTGGTCTTCAGCACCTCATAGACATGGAAGTTGTACTTTCCTGGTCTATCGTTAACACACTCAAATCAATTCTGATATTACAGGAAGCTTTTTTATCTATAGAATATAGTTCAGGCCCCTCCCTTTGGTTTTAAAGGCTCACCACATCTGACTCCAACCTACTTTTCCAATATTGTTTGTTATTAATCCCCTTTTGTGTTCAACTTAGTAAATATTACTAATTTTCTTAGGTTATAGCTTTAGATCAGGGGTTGGTAAACTACAGTCATGTGTCACTTAATGATGGGGATACGTTTTGAGAAATTTGTCGTTAGGTGATTTCAGCATTGTGTGAACATGAGAGAGTATACTTACACAAACCTAAGAAGCATAGCCTACTACACACTTAGGCTATATGGTATAGCTTATTGCTCTAAAGCTATAAACCTACACAACGTGTGACTGTACTGAATACTGCAGGCAACTGTAACGCAACAGTAAGGATTTGTGTATCTAAACATATCTAAACAGAAAGGGTGCAGTGAAAATACAATATAAAAAGGTAAAAAAATGGTGCACCTGTATAGGGCATTTACTATGAATGGAGTTTGCACGACTGGAAGTTGCTCTTGGTGAGTCAGTGAGTGAGCGTTGAGTGAACGTGAAGGCCCAGGACATGACCATACACTGCTGTAGACTTCACACACACTGTACACTTAGGCTACACTAAATTTAGGGAAAAAAACTTTCTTCAATAATAAATTAACTTTAGCTTACTGTAACATTTTTACTTTATAAGTTTTTTAATTTTTTTTAACTTTCTGACTCTTGTAATAACACTTAGCTTAAAACACAAACATATTGTACAGCTGTACAAAAATATTTTCTTTCTTCATATCCTCATTCAATAGGCTTTTTAAATTTTTTTTCTTTTTTTTATTAAAAACTAAGACACAAGCATACACATTAGCCTGGGCCTACACAGGGTCAGGATCGTCCATATCACTGTCTTCCACTCCACATCTTGTCCCACTGGAAGGTCTTCAGGGACAATGACATGCATGGAGCTGTCATCTCCTGTGATAACAATGCCTTCTTCTGGAACACCTCCTGAAGAACATGTCTGAGGCTGTTTTATAGTTAGCTTTTTTTTTTTAATACTCTAAAGAAATTATAATCTAAAATAATGATAAAAGGTATAGTATAGTAAATATATAAACCAGTAACAGCTGTTTATTATCGTTATGAAGTATTATGTACTGAACATAATTGTAGGCACTACCTTTTACATGACTGGGAGCTCAGTAGGTTTGTTTATATCAGCGTCATGATAAACATGTGAGTAGTGACTTGTGCTGTAATGTCACAAAGGCAATAATGTCACTAGGTGATAGGAATTTTTCAGCTCCATTAAAACCTTATAGGACTACCATTGTATATGCAGTCTATTGTTGATCAAAATGTCCTTATGTGGCACATGACAGCAGGGCCCATAGACCAAAACTGGCCTATTGCTTGTTTTTGTAAAGAAAGTTTTATTGGAATACAGTGATGTTCAATTTTTTATGTTTTATCTATGTCATCTTGCTACAATGGCAGAGTTGCATAGTCACAGCAGAGAAGCCATGGTCCACAATGCCTAAAATGTTTACTACCAGGCTTTTTATAGAAATAGTTTGCAGACTCCTGATTTAAGCTCTGCAAATCTCTCTATTGGTGCTGTACTCTAACCTTAAGGGAAAGCTCACAATGTCACCCCACCACCTTTTCCCACTCCAAGAGGGAAGGATTGTGATTGAATTAATGACAGATGAAGGTCACGCAGAGGTTACAGTGGAACTTTCGATGGGAAGGGGAGGGAGGCAAACTCTTTTCCTGTTCATGATTTATATTCTCCCTTCTCATGATGTCTTTGAAGATAGATTGCAGAAATGAAGTGGGACCAGGATGGGATCTGGGAAAATGTGACACAGTTGTTTAGTGCAGATTTAGGCTTAAGCCTCCAAAGAGAAAGGTCAGAGTGGGGTCTGTGCAGCCCAGCTGACCAAGACAGGCACTGGGGTAGGGCTGGGAATAGAGTGAGCCTGTGACCAGCGTAGTCATAGTGCTCATTCTCTAGTTCTCTGCCTTTATGGTCAGTATTAAAATATTACAAAGTCTCCCTCTCATAGTGAAGAGAAATTCTCTTTCTTAATATTGATTCACTCTTCCGGAGCTTTCTTTTCCATGTGTTCTAGGCTGAATTATGTCCCTCCAAAATTCACAGGTTAAAGTCCTAACCTCCAGAAAATCAGAATATTACTATATTTGGAGACAGAGTCTTTAATGAGGTAATTAAGTGAACATGAGGTCATTAGGGTGGGCCCTAATCTAATATGACTGGTGTCCTTTTAAGAAGAGGATATTACGACACAGACACTCTGAGAGAACACCATGGGAAGACACGGGTGGCCATTTACAAACCAAGGAGAAAGGCCTCCAAAGAAACCAGCCCTGATGACAATTTGATCTTGGATTTCTAGCCTCTAGGATTGTGATACAATAAATTTCTATTGTTAAAACACTCAGTGCACGGTACCTTTTCATGGCAGTTCTATTAATGGCAAACTGATATACCATGTTTCAGACTTTTCATATGAGTAGACAACTATCCTGTCTTCTCTTCCCCAGGTTAAGCATTCTCCCTCCCCTCATACATTTCATTTTGGCTTGCCAACTGTCTACCATCTCTATTTTTTTTTTTTGAGACAGAGTCTGGCTCTGTCACCCTGGCTAGAGTGCAGTGGCAAAACCTATTAATATTTCACTGCCACCTCCAACTCCTGGGCTCAAGCCATCCTCCTGCCTTAGCCTCCTGAGTAGCCAGGACTACAGGCACGTGCCACTGCGCCCAGCTTCTTTTCTCTATTTTTAGTAGAGATGGGGTCTCGCTCTTGATCAGGCTGGTCCTGAACTGCTAACCTCAAGCCATCCTCCCGCCTCAGCCTCCCAGAGTGCCAGGATTACAGGCATGACCACTGTACCCGGCCCAAAGTTCCTTTTTCTATATAAGGTTATATTCCGATGTTACCATTTTACTTTATAGGTAATTTCCATGTAAGGTCATTTTTTGCAGGTTTTGGAAATTAAGAGGTGGACATCTTTGGGAAGCCATTATTCTACCTGCCATACCTGGCAATGCCATCTTGTTAGCAAGATGTGCCTCCGTCTCAACATCTATTTAAAAAAACTGATAATGTTACTGTAAGGATTCAGTGAGTCCATACGTGTGAATGGTGCCTGGAACATAGTATATGTTCAGCAGTTGTAGCTGTTATTATAACTACATGGTTATCTTCTTTGCCCTATACTAGACTACCAGTTACTTGAAGAAAAGAACAGAATTTTATACATCGGTGTGTTCCTAGGGCGTAGCACAGGGTCTGGGACATATTAGGTGCTCAATAAATGTTTGTCAAACCAAATTGCTCCACTTAAGAAACTATTAATTAGCCGTTAAAAACAACAGAGAGTTTGAAATATGAAAAACATCATCATACATATGAAGTGACAAAAGCAAAATAAGTACATAGATAAACTACATAGATAATCACAGCTGTTTTAAATATGTAGAACTAAAAATTATGCATAAAAATAGACTGGGAAGAAATACTCCCAAACACTAACACATTGACAGTGATGGTCTTGAAGTGGGGGGATCAGGTGTGATTTTTTTTCTCCTGTTTTTTTACTTTCAAATTTTCTCTAGTGAGCATATTCATTTTTAAAATGTAAAAATAATTTACATCTTATTCACACACACACACACACACACACACACACACACACACCCCTCTTTTCGCTAACCGTTAGTGGTGACATTATGCATTGGGTCAACTCAGGCTCCAAGTCACTACCGGGGTGGCAGTTCTGAGTTCAGCATTTACAAGCTCAGTAAACTGAGGCAAGTGGTTGTGCGGACGTTGCGGAGCTGAGGAGGGGATCGTCCACTCACAGGGCTGCAGTGGGCTCCCGTAGGGTGACATACACAAAGTGCCCAGCACGTCTCGCGGCGAACAATAGGCACGGAATAAATGCTAGCTATTCTTCTCCCGGTTCTCACTACCGGGAGAACAATGCTGTCAAACGCACACGTGAAGATTTATGAGGAGACATTTGTTCAGGGAAGGGAAGCAGAGAAAATTGGAAACAAAACCAGCCCACCGCATCTCGTTTTAGCTCCTTTCAGGTGAAGATGTACCAAATCTGATAATTCAAGGGTGTTTTCTAAACGTGCTGTTTCAGCAATGGAACTGTCCCCACCCCCCAAATCTCCTGCGGATCCTCCGGATATAAAACAGATCAAAACAACTGCTCTGGTAAAAACAGGGGTCAGGCCATGTGTTCTGAGCTCCACGTCACCCTCACGGATCTGAATCTTCTCAGAGAATAATCTGGCAAACACTGTCCCAACACAAACCTAACTGGCTCATGAGTGGTCACTTTCCCAACTTTTTCTGGGAGCAGCGGTGTGGTGTCACTGGCACCACACGTGGTTTGCGGGGGCAACAGAGGGCAACGGGTGCACTAGGAACAGCTGTCCCCAGGCTCCCAAACTACTTGGCACAGCCCTTGTGCTGTCTCAGTCCTGTTCCTTAGGAACTGTGCCCTTATTTGAGCTGGAACGACACAAAGGGATTGTCCCCAAGCGCTGAGTCTCCTCAGTCTCCACTAACCCTTTGCCCACTCATCAGCAGGTGGGGGCTGGATGTTCCCCTTTGATTTCTGTGGCTCAGGACAGCAGGCTAAGACCTGAGCTTGAATAAACATCATATCATTTGGCACTGGCAGGATTTCTGGTAGCCTGGGTCAGGCAAGGTTTAAGGAGGATTAGGTTTAGATTAGAAAAGGGGCTGAGTTATTTTTTCCCCCTCTGTGGTCTCTTAAGTGCCTCAGGGTTTTTTAAGAGGAGAGTAGGCTGACAGCCTTGACTCAGTTGCTCCAGAAATAAAAAGTGGTGGGCTTGGTGTTCTTTTCTAGAAGATCTGAGCTTGTACTAATCCCAAGTGTGGTTTCTGCTGTGAGGGGCATGGACTGTGGGGAATTTGCTGAAAGCTCTAGAGAATTGTGTACACAAACACACACACACACAATTTTACTTATTTCTGGGGGTTCCTGAAACACTCAGGATGGAGGAATTTTAAGGGCCCACCCAACTCACTAATGGGAGGCTGCACTTTTCCCCTAGGTGAACTCGGGGGTGCCCCACAGGGATGTCCTCCCCAGTGTCCCTCCTCAGTGACCACCGGCCATGCTGAATGGACCTTGCTGTCACACCGCCAGGTTTCCTTGGCAGTCTGGCCTTGGACGGGCTCGCTGGGGGCTCTGGCAGTTGCTCTTGTTTATTACACAAAGTCTTGCTCCACTCCCTGGCGACAGCTTGCAAACCAAAGCTATTTCATGTCCCAGCGACAAACAGGTTGGAGGAGAGAGGGGGAAAAAAACAAAACAAAACGAAGCAGACACCTTTTGAAGGCACAAGTTCTCCTTGGCTGCCCTAGAACATGTTTTTTTCACTTCAGTGTCCTGCAGCTATGGCTTTGCTTCTGGGGAAATTGTGGTTGTTTCTGCCCTCAAGTGAAAGAAATTGCCAGTTGAAATTTTCCTTCTTGTTCTCTCTCTTTCCCACCACCATAAAAAAAAATGGGGGGGATGAAGCTAATACTTTTGTCTCCCAATTAAATGTACGTTCCCATCTTGACTGACTTCATTTGGCAAAAACTACGATGTGTTTAAAAAGAGAAATGGATATAGGTATCCAGGAAGGGTAGGAGAAGTATTTTCCACTTTTATAAACAGCTGTCTGACTCTCATCTTTACCACACACAAATCATGGCTCAGAGCCCCTGCAGTGGAGGGATTAGGCACGAATGCCCAGTCTACCATTCCCTCATTGTGTGACCACGAGCAAGTTACTCAGCCTCACTGGCCCTCAGTTTTCTCCCAGGATTAAAACAGTATCTGCTGCATAGGGTGGTAGTGAGACTCCAATGAGAGTGTGGCCCAAGTTGTTATTTAATAACAGCTCTTTGATTCCAAGTGAACATTCAGGAACTACTCATCGTTAATATTACAAACAGTTTTAATGCCCCAGTGGAGCACGATTGTCCCTCTAGAAATACCACCCAGCATTGCTATGGTCTGAATGTTTGTGTCCCCCCAGAATTCATATGTTGAAATCTAATCCCCCTCTGTGATGGTAATAGGAGGTGGCACCTTTGGGTGGGAGGTGATTATGTCATCTCGTGAGTGGGATTAGCACCCTTATAAAAGAAGCCCCAAAGAGTTGCTTTGCCCCTCCTGCCACATGAGGATGCGGCGAGAAGGCACCATCTGTGAACCAGAAAGCAAGCCCTCACCAGACACCGTATCTGCCAGCACCTCAGTCTTGGACTTCCCAGCCTCCAGAACTGTGAGAAATGAATTTCTGTTGTTGATAAGCTACCCAGTTTATGCTATTTTGTTACAGCAGCCCGAAGAGACTAAGACAAGTGTCTTAAATGCAAGCACAGGCTCTCTCCAATTTGCACAAGAGGTCCCACTTGCCACACCCAGGATGAGCAACATTAGGCAGCCTCATTTTAGGGCCTGGTTGAAGGTTCTAATCCTAAATAATACTCTCAGCACAAAAGTAAGGAAACTCGGTGTGTCCCTCCTAACCTCATATGTAGTAAATATATTTAAAAACATTCAGACTCTGCTCTTCATTTAACACCACTGTCATTTCAACAGAGAAGACAGTGCAGGTTTCTACAAGAGTTAACATTTATTGGAACACTTTCCATGTGCTAGTAGATGTCCTAAGCAATTTTCCTAATTTAATCCTTTCAATAACTCTCTGAATAAGCACAATTATTGTCATCACCATTTTATAAATGGAAACAATCTCAGATAAGTTAAGTAAATAACCCAAGGTCACAGAGCTTGTACGTATGAGAGTCCTACTAAATCCAGAGCTTCCTGCATTATGCTGCTTTGGTCTCTCCAAATTTTTATGAGACTGTGTTGCTTCTCTTTACACTTCCTAAAATATAATAATAATTTTCAGTTGAGAAGTTCATTCTTCTTGCTTTGACAGGACTGACAATCTCTCCCTAGCAAAAATCTCAGATGGTTTAACACTGTCCAGAGCAAACTCAGCTTCAGATTTATTTAAAGCCGCTTTCACCTTGTTTGTAAAACTGCTGGATAATTTATTTTCTAACCTCCCTGCAAAAGAAAACTGTCAGTGGACACATCCTTCAGTGTTCATCAGTAAAAGGGGAAAAAGTAATAGTGTTCATTTACATCATCCACAATGTTTTCTGTAAAACATAAGAAACAGTTCTTGAAGCCATACACAGACTCATGCGGTGGTACTTTTGTAAAAACTTACACCATGAACTCCAATCCATCCTTTCATTTCTATTGGCCCCGAACAAGTTTTGAATCTGATCTAAATTTCTTTACATAATGTCTGTTTTGGGTTTTTTTCCTGATTATAAAAGTGGTATCTGTCCATTCTAGGAAATTTAGAATATGCAGATGAGTATGAAGAAGCCAATAAAATAAGGCCAGATTTCTCAGTGTTTGATCTGGACTTAGATTCAACGCTCATTTGGGTCTGAATAATACCTGCGCAGTTATTTTTGTGAAGAACTACAAAGAAAAAACTTTTGATTCTAGGCAATGTAAGAGATTTTTACCATAAGTCATTTTAGAGCAGTCAAGTTGGAAAAAAGAAAATTTTCTCTGCTCCTAATTGTTTTGGGTGAGTCTCTAGAGAATTGTTGAATGGGGGGAAAGTAAGCCAATGACATTCCTAAATGCTCTGTATTGTGTGACAAACCGGATTTTTGCCTTCTTTAAACTTTCAAAATGATCTGGAATCTTGAACTTTCAAAGCTGTGGTTTCACAAGACAACTAAAAATGTGATTTCCCACTATCCGTGTTTCCCCATTGTCCTTTCTATTTATAAAAGATTAAAATATACCTAAAAAAAGAAATTTCCAAAAATCAAGTTATATGTATATCACTTTTACACAGTTACAGTATTTAATATTTGCATTTTATCTGAATGTGATTCAAAGAACAAGTTACCCCCACATATATTTCTTTCTTCCTTTAATGGCCATCAGATACTTTAAATGTATTTAAAAGTCATTTCCATGTATTGGCTACATATGAACGTGTAATAGAAAAAGAATATCATTTAATTTTTCACATTCTTAAATCAACTAAATTGGATTGATGCTCTGTGTTCAGAATATCTTCAGTGGTATTTAAAAAAAAACAAAATTAGGTAGATTGGAATCTTAGTTTCTTCTTTCTGTTTCACTTGGTTTCAAAGTCAGATCAGAGAGGAGTTGATTTCATTTTAAACAGCATTGCTTCCCATGCTGTCTGTGAGCCTGAGTCTTGTAAAGCAATTAGTGTTTTCAAATTTACAATCCACAATTTGAGCAGCGTTAATTGCTTGGGTAATTATTTATTTGTGTAATATTTATTTACTTGCTTACACTTTACTTCATCTGAGAACATCAATGTGATTCATTAATATTAACTTATTATAATTATGTTTCATAGCAAGAAAAATATGACACATAGCTGTTAGTAGTTTTGAATCATTATTAGCCTTGTAGTTGACTAAGAAAGCTGACATTCAGATTTGTGGTTGTGGCTTATCTCTCACGTATAATTAAATCATTCTTTTTTGGCTTGCCAATGATTTGCTATCACATATTGAAAGAATTCTGGATGATATTTCAGCACTGCAAAGTGATACCAGAAGAATTCAAAATAAGTTTATTCTCATCTTCTTAAAGATTTCCAGTATTTTACTCTAATATATTAGAAACATCTTAAATTAAATTTGTAAGATTTTATTTTTAGGGTCCTATAAATAATTGGTATCTCACTTCCTAGAGTGACCTTCAGGAACTAACCAAACAAATGAGCAAAAATCTAGTAATTATAATAAATAGAGCATTTACCAGGATGAAGAAACAAAACACAAGCAAACAAACATTCTTATGATAGCTAGTCTATCTAGGCTTGTGACCTTTCTCCTTGGCCTTTTGCACTGAACCCTGTGAACATTTCTGGCTTTTTCCCTCTAAACCTCAGATCTCTGACCTATGTTATTTCTTGTCATGGTCTTGGCTGTTGCTGTTGCTGTTTCTTTTAAGTTAATTCCCTTAGGGTTCCAGAGCTTTATGCTGTGAATTATGATTTGTAATCCCTTGTCTTGTGTTTATGACATTCTACTTCTCTCCAACATGATTTATGGCTGACCTTATTTTTAACATTTGGACATAATGCTTCTAAATTTCCAAGCTGACTTTTGATCTTTGTGTGTTATGTTTTGTTAATCTTAGGTGATGGATCTCAGGAGCCACAGGTGAGAGGGCCAAAAAAGGTCCCAGAAATGTAGTGGTAGCTGCCATGATTCAACAGCAGGGACATGAAAGCTGATGCAGAGAGCTGCTCAGAACAGGAACGAGTTTGCACTATAAATCTGAGTCGCTGATCCAGTAAACTCCACCGGTGCCTCTGAGTCTAGGAAAAGGGTCATTTTTGACTTGATAGTGAATAACGATGTGTGCTTTTCCAAAGGAATGAAGAAAGATGGAAGGCCCTCTTATGAATGTTTAATTATATATTTTTCTAGCAATATGCTAATTTAATAAATCAGTACCTATATCTCTCACCACGTCAATAATTTTAGTTTTGCTCATGTTAGCATGTTTAAATGTTGATAACTGTGCCGTTCTAGTCACTTGTTTTGCAGACTTATAAAACAGATATGCTCCCATGAGGACATGCTTAGGATGGTCTTCTCAAAGTTTCCAATTTGACTACATTTAAATTAATTTAAAAGAAGTGATTACAGTACAAAATTATAGTTTTCCAAAAGGTTTTTGTGTCTAGATCCCTATTTTAGTAAAAGGTGGCAGTTGTTTTTCTTATGTAGACCTTTGGTTTTGTAATTTCCAATAAGATTAATTCTATTATTAATAATTCCTTGGTGGTCCATCCCTATATTGAATAACCCGCTTTTTGGAATATCTTCTTAAAACATAATGGAACTTCCTATTGAAGCACTATAAGATTGGCATTTTAAAAATTAGTATTATTCTTCAACCATCCTCAGTGGAAACAAAAAAGTAACCATTTTCCTTCCTTTTTCCTTTTGTTTGTTCCTTCCTTTATTTATTCCTCATTCCTGTCTCCCTAATTTATATTCTAGTTCAAATGAAATATTTGAATTCTGAACACAAACCATGTAAGCCATTCTATTCTCAAGGCTTATTTTTAGCTGGCTGGAGGTCCACCCAAACCTCTGTAAGATAAGGGACATGGAAGAACACCTCATGAAGAAAGCACAAGCTTTGGATTTAAATGCATCTTTATTCAAATATGGCTCTTCCATGTTACCTACCATGACACTGGACAAGCTAACCATAGTTTCAACATGTGTAAAAAGAAAGAAGACAATAGCTAACTAATGAAATGGTGATGAGGATTAAATTAGATAAGAAATGCAAATAATGTGCCCAAAACAGTGACTTTCAGCTAGTAGACACAATATACACGGACCTAAGGTTATTAGCCACTCTCTCAAATATTTTAACAATTTTCATTAAAATCTCCTCTGTAATCATTCTTTCCAGTAACTTATAAAGAATAGTAAGCTTTTCTTTATATAAGAATAATCCCAACTTTCAAAAAAAATCGCCACTTTATCTGTAACATCAACAATTATTCTTTATCCATTTTACTGGTACAGCCAGAGAAGTATACAATGATTGAATCTATTTCAACCACTGAAACAGATGAAGAGAAATCAAGAAACTCTGCCTTTGCTTAGGTTGACAATAGTTGAAAATGAGATTTCAAAGAGGAATAATGTTGCAAGCAGAGTGAATTAGAAGATCGAACTGCAAAAGATCCAGAAAGACAAGATGAAGTTATATGAAGATAGCATCTAAAAAATGTAAGATGAAATTCAGGCAAGGTGTTCTAATGTATTGACAAAATGGAAGGTGCCACTCAACCAACTCCCAGGAATCATTTAACCTTAGAGGTAATTATAGAGTGAAAAATCCATTCAGGAGATTGCCTAAGAAGATAAGTTGAAAAGAGGCACTAAAAGAAACGTGACTAATGCTATGAAACGCAATGGGCAGGAGGAATCAGAATAATAATAAGACTTCACAATTTCACAAAGACCTTTCGTGCATGTCATCTCTGTTTCTCAGAGCAGGCCGGAAAGACAGGAACCTCACATGTCACCATTATTTCACAGATGTGGAACTGAAGCTCAGGCACGGTTAAGTGACTTGCCCAAACTAGTTAAGGATGAGGCCAGGATTTGAATATGGGTATTCCAATTCCAAATCCATTATAACCTGCTGTAAAGGAACATCAGATGTGGTTGTTTCACTGAGGAATGACTGATTTGTGCCATTTTAAGCTAGAAAGCAAACTACCTTTCTGCCTTGAATATGTTCAACTGAATAATTTAGGAAAATGTTTAGTTTTAATTATAGACATTGTCTTTCAGGTTATCTCCAGTTTCTAGCTGTTTCCTGTGTCAATATACTAAATTTCTGAGGGAGACATATGTTCCAGCAGAGACTTCAGGCAAATGTACCCATATGAATACCAACTAGTCCTTCACTCCAAACCCATATTCCGTTTCCTACCCTGGTGACCTCCGGTAGGCTGTTTCTTCACTTCTGGCTAAATAAGTCTCAGCATGAGGGCAAACTGAAGATAATAGACTTGTTTATTGTACTCAGAAATCACATGGACATTTGCTGGTAATCTTGCAGCAAATTAAAAAATAAAATAAACCTAAGTATAATTTATACACTAAACTACGTATTCAGTAAAATTCACAAATCTTAAGTGTACAGCTTCATGAGATTTTATCCAAGTATACACCATGTAACCACTATCAGCAAGATACAGAACATGTCTGTCACTTGCAGGGCATATTAGCGTACCTATAAAAATGAACCGCTCCCCTCTAAACTGTCAATGGGTAGGACGATGGCCTTTGTCTACGGTCTTAATTGGGCAAACACATAAAAGCAATAATTTTTAACTTTTAGGGGTCCTTAGATATTCAAGGGGGGTTCCTAACCGGAGTAGGGGGTGAGTCAGCGTGTGCTGGATGTCGCTGCTGCTCTACAATACCTCCCCGTCCTGTGGTACTCTGACTGGTCCCTCTCCCCATCCCCTCTCTGCCGCCCCCAGGACCCAGTCCTTTCCGCGTGTGTGAGTCGGCCTAACTCCGCCCCCGGAGCTCCGGGGTTGGACGATGGGAATTGATCTAAGCCAATGAGCACGCTGCATTCCGCTGGGCACGCCTATAGGCCTAGGGATAAGCACCTATGCACGAGGAGGAAACTTTTGCGGAGAGCTCTGGTGCAGTGGCAGGCCCACTGTTTGCGTCGTGCCCAGTGTTCGGAGATTGGAGGAGTTAGTGCAGTCATCTTGCAACAAAAAGCAAAAGGCACTGAGAGGGAGTCAGCGTCAGGCAGACTGGAGCCAACAGACAGAAAGCTGAGCTGCTGACGTGGCGGAGCTCCCCTGTCTACCCACGCCCGAAACAAGAGCCCACCCTCCACTTTTAAGTTAATAGGGGGCACAATAGATTCTCTTGCATAAACCAATTTGAGCTAGGTTTTCTGTCACTTGCAGTCAAAATGACCTCATAAGTGTCTGAGAGGGCTAAATTATTCTCTGTAAGAGAACGAGAGGAATATTTTCTTCTCTTAAAAGAGAGTGGGCAAAACCAAGGAGGGGAAAATGAAGAGGGAGGCTGGAGCCCGAATTATAGCAAAAAGGACCGAAAGACTTGTTTGTTGAGGACGGGGATGATGAATATTGTATTCCCATTTTTTACATTCTATGTAAAATAATTTTCATCTTCCCCAAACTCTAGTAAAGTTGTCTACAGACAAGAATTCCCTTCAGATAACAAGCCTGTGATAAAAAAACAAAACAAACAAACAAAAAAACTCCTTGTGTGAATATGTGTGAGTGTGAGAGAGCCAGCGAGCAAGAAAGGGAGGAGGAGGAAAAGGAGGAGGGTAGGGAGGGAAGACTAGGTTCTACATGTTATCCACATGGCACTAAATGAGGAACACAGGAGGCAATGAAAAGATTATCCCTAAACTCAACAAATTCAGCAAAGTAGGAGCTTGGAGCCAGAACTGCCCATGGGAACGGAAGTCCTCTGGCAATACATAGAATTGTTGAGGGACGACTTGGACTCTCCACAAGTCGTGGGATGGGGGGTTGAGCGTATCTCCTCTAGATCTTAAGGGGCAGGGTGACCCCAACTAACTATGGCTCATGTTATTCCTAAGTCTATTTATTTGACAATAACATTACTTCATAGTAAGAGTTTTCTCAACCAATTCTAACTTTTGATTAAACAGGAACTTAAAAGGCAAACAAAAATCCACATACAAAGTAAAAAGGCATAATGGTAAAACAGTCTTTGAAGTTTTACCTATTATTATTATTATTTATTTTTGAGACAGGGTCTTGCTCTGTCACCCAGGCTTTGAGTGCAATGGCACAATCACAGCTCACCGTAACACCTGGGCTCAAGCAACCCTCCTTCCTCAGCCTCCCAAGTAGCTGGGACTACAGGCATGCACCAATATGGCAGGCTGGTTTTTTTAAAAAAATATTTTTGTAGAGACGGGAGTTTTCCTATGCTGCCCAGGCTGGTCTTGAACTCCTAGCCTCAAGCGATCCTCCTGCCTTGGCCTCATAAGTGCTGGGATTACAGGCATGAGCTGATATTTTGTTTTTTAAATCTTAAAATAAGAAACTTCAAAATCAACCAACTCTTCCATTTTACTGATTTGTAAGAAGTCAACTTCCCAGCCTCCAAACTTACCCATATGAGAACAAAATACATGCATTTCCCAGTGTTCACTGTAGCTGCCGTGCAGAATGCTGGGCCTGTGTGAACGCAACTCACTCAGCAGTTCTCTGAAGTTACTAGTCAGCCCCAAATTAGATATTTGCCACATAATGTGAAAAACATGTGCATTCTCTACTCCCACCACCCCACCCCACCTTGGAATTTTTCCATTCAGTTAACATTTATTAAATTCTGACTGCACTAGATGTTCCGTGGGATATAGACTAGAAAGTAGGCAGGATGTATGCTCTCAGAAATTCCATGAGGAAAAAATATATGTAGAGATGATTAATACATTCTCCACTGGCTAATTCCAATGGCAAGAAAGCAGTAGGATGTATAAGCTACGGAAGAGGGGACGCCAGATATTGCAGGTTGAGTTCCAGGAAAACAGACTCTGAGATGATGACTGGCATGCAAATAGCGTATTAGGGAGTGTTGTCAGGATCGAAACCTGTGGAAGGGAAGGGATGGAAGCAGGATTGGGCAGGGAAAGAAGTGATGTGGTGAGGTGATCTAAATCAAGGCCTGTGTCCACTCCACGGGTAGCACTGAAGCTGACATGGCCTTTCAGAGTTGTCTGGGTTGGGAGGAGGGAGCTGGACTGTTAAACTCTGCATGGACCAATCACTGGATGCTGACTGCCCCAGGAAGGGGTGCGACTTTGGGTGGGTCAGCCCTGAGGACTTTAAGCTGACATCCTTCCCAGAAATAGCTGGAAGAATAAATCCTTGAGCCCTGAAATGCGGATCTGAGTGGCACCCCCATTTAAAGTTTTGGAATCCAATTAATCTGGTTGATGCCCTAGACATATAATTATTCCCCATTTCTTTTGGAGGGGTGGAGTGACTCTCCTGAACAGGTTTTCTTGAGCAGGAATCCTCTTCATATTTAGTCACCTTATTAACCTAGCTGATAAAGTTTTCCCAGAGGGGGAAGCATTTTAGCCTGAAGATAACCACCATAATCTTGCTTGGGCTAATAATGAAAATATTGACATTAGAGTGAAGTAGTTCAGTGTTGGAGTCACACAGAATGGTGGTCTTTTCACTGGAGTGATCTAAGTGTTTGGCATATTACTAATTCAACTAGACCTTTGGGTATGCAGGGGCGCCAAATGGTTGATAATGCCTGTTACAGGAAAATAGCTAAGATACTGCTCAATCCCAGCTGTTTGCAATTTGAACACCTACTGTAAATGAAGAGAGAAAGTAACATAGTTTGTGGAGATGCCCTGAGTCCAGAGTTGTTAGCTACCAGCTTCAGCTCTGCAACATATTTCCAAGTATATTATAAATGCTCCGAAACACAGGGTAGTCAAGTGAGGTTTTTCTTTCAACAAAAAGGAAATAGTAAAATTATCCTCCAAGAACCTGAGAATGTTCCCTAAGAAACCCAAAGGTAAATGTCTGCTGTGCTGATTGTTGTCCCATAACATGGAGGGGAAAAAAAAAATCCAAATTCTTTTTTTTATTCTTCTTTTAGGACTCCCTGCGTCCACTGAAGAAACATAGAAACATGAAAATAACCACAGCAATAACCGATTTCACAGATAGGGCTGGAACATGCTGCATTTCAGGACGATGGGAATGGACTTTCTGCATTATTGCTCAATTAATTAACTTAATGGTCTCAACCACATTATAAAGGCCAGTAGCTCCAAATGCTTTCTTTATATAGCAGAAGCAAGTGAAAAAAAAAAAAAAAGAAATACAGGAGAGACAGTTATGGTTAGGCCCTGTGCTAATTCTATTTATAATCGCCTAAAAAAATAAGAAACGCCGGATGCTCTTAATTGGAATTTTTCTCTTCATTAGTGAAATATACCTTGCCATATTTTTTATCTGAGAACCACTATGGAGTTTACAGGGAGTTTGGGGACAGCTCTGTGCAAAGTTAATCATAGCCTGCTCTGTTGATTATAGTATGCATTCTGTTTGCTTGTCACGTGAGTAGTGGGAGCTTCAACTGCATGACATGAAAGGGCTGGATGTGCCAGAGAATTATGTATTGTGTTGTCTTTTAAAGTTTAGTACCAAGATCAAGGCTTAATGCTGAAAACCTCTAATCAGCATTGCATTGTTCAGACTCAAAGCTGTGTTTATAATAATAGCAGATAGCAAGATGGATGTATCTTCCATTTGCAAATTCAATAGAAACATACATTGTAATTGAAATCCCCTTAAAATTTCCCCAGATGGAGTTAGAAATTAATAACTTGATGAGTTTATTGGAAAAAATGAAAAATATTTATTAAAATTACTCACTTACTAGAACCCTGTCTGTCCCTAAGGAACACTGGGGGAGTGGGGGATATCAACACAAAGTAACTCACCCAAATTTATTACATTCTTCGTATTAATTGATAAATAACATCTAAGAAAAACAAGATATTGTAGCTACCACACCAATGAATAATTATAATAAGCCAAGGTAGAGTGAGAAAACATTTCCTTTCTTCCTGCAATATTGTATCAAAACCTAAATAGATTGCTCATGAGTTTTTGCATTTTATTATAGTAAAGGGTACTCAAGGACAGTGTTTACCCAAGTCCTGAAAATTTAAAGGACATCTCATTTTGTTTTGCCCTGTTCATAATCTTGCTAGTCACTTTTCTTGGTTGATGTGGGGGTGGGAGGCTGTTTTGCATTAATTTTTTTTCCAGTACATAATTATTTTAATGTAGTTAAAATAACAGACAAGCTCTGAAGGCAGTCCTTAAAAATCATCAGCCTGAAAAAATTCTCTTGGCTTACCAAATTTGTATTAGGTTTGTCTGTGTTTTCCATTGTTGTTTTCCATCTTCTGAGCCATCGGTGTCTCTGTAGCTCACCACACACACACCAAGAACACCTGCCTGAAACAAATATATTCCAAGCTCACCTGATGTGGTAGGGTCAAGCTGATTTTTATGATGACTGTAAAGAGTGACAAGGAGACACATTTCATTAACACCATCCAGATATGCAGGGCAGATGCCATGTCTGCCTTGCTTCAGTTCCTGGCTTAATTCTTCAGTTCAGGCCTTACTTCCCGTGAAGTTCCATCTCACTTGATTAAACGAAACACAAAGTAAATTAGGAAAGCCCAAAATACTTTGATGAATTTAGGTTATTGAAGGCCTAAGAATTTTTTTCTTCTCCTTAGAGAATTGAATTCATTCCTTTGTTTGTTCATTTGTTTAGTCAATCATCAAGTATACATTGAAAGACCATGTATTCCAAGCGTTGTAAGACTGTGGGGGACTTAACAAGGATGAGGACATAGTCTGAGACTTTGACAAGTATGGAGAGACCCCTCTCTTCCCTCCTCCCCTGCCTCAATGTCCCTGATCTCTGCTGCTTGCCCAATACACATGGACTCAGGAATTGGCCTATATATCTATTTGCTTCCTTGGGCCCCACTCTGCAGCATTTTAATAAGACCACTTTATGGCATTGAGCAGCAGTTGTTTAGGGAAATTAAAGAATGTTTTTAAGAGATCAAATATTCCTTTGCTAGCACATATTTTTGGATTTTATGTTACCTCACAGCCGATTGTAGTCAATTCATAAATGAAGAACCAGTGGTCTTTACATTCTCAGTGCAATAGGAGCTGTGCCAGTCCTAGTAATCACTTAGTGATGAGTATGTGGGTAAAATACATCACTCTTGAGAGTGTGACTGACAATAGAGAGTGTCACGTAGAGTATGAATTCAAGAGTCACAAAAACCCGGGTTTGAATCTAGGCTCTAGCGCTTAGGAGTCGTGTGACCTCAGGCAAGTTATTTGAACCTTGGTTTCCTACTCTGTAAAATGAGTGACACTAGCTCACCCAAATACATAGGGTGAGAGTTAAATGTGCGGCTAGCTCACGTTGCCCTGACCATGCCATCATGCCCAGGCCTCACCAGCCTTGGGGCATGAAACAAGTCTTCTTAGGGATAGTATCTTAGTTTGCTAGGGCTGTCACAACCAGATATCACAGGCTGTGTGGCTTAAAACACAGAAATTTATTTTCTCACGGTTCTGAAGGCTAGAAGTCCAAGATCAAGGTGCTGGCAGGTTTGGTTTCTCCTGAGGCCTCTCTCCTTGGCTTGCAGATGGCTCCTTCTCTGTGTCCTCGAGTGCCTTTTTCTATGTGTGCACACATCCCTGATGTCTCGCCCTCTTTTTATAAGGACACTAGTCATGTTGGATCAGTGCCCCACCATAATGGTCTCATCTTAACTTAATCAGCCATGTAGAAGCCTTATGTCCAAATTCTGAGGTCCTGGGAGTTATGACTTCAACATATGAATTTGAGGGGTGGGAATGCAATCCAGCCCATGACAGACAGTGGCCCAGATTTCACTGCCTTTCATTCATCTGCATAATGCAGGATCAGAGCTGCACGTCAATCCCGGGAGGGATCTTACAGGTGCTTGGGGTTTTCAAGTTCTTCCACCCTTGCTCTGCCCACGAAGCCACTTTGGAGTCCCTCGGTGAGTACATGAATGTCTGTTCCCGGGGTGCTGTGCCCAGGGCTGAGCTTGCCCATGCCATGGCCACTCGTCCACTCTGTGTCACATCCAGCCACTGGGTCTCCTGCCAGGCCTCTTGTACCTCTGTGTCTCAGAGACCTTCGTGAGAGCAGCTGCTTCATCATCTGTCTGCAGCCTCTTCCCCAGGAGGGTTCAGACAACGTAAAAGCAAATGCCAGGCTCTGGACTCTACTCTCGTTCTCAGCATCGGGGACCAGGGCATGCTACCCCTCCCCACTGCAGGTTCAGTCAAAAACTTCGCTGACATTGACTTCTGGCAGCAACCTTCTACTAGGTCATTCATGTGCTTAGACAAATCTGAATCCCAAATCCAGTTTAGGGCAGGACTCCTTTATATATAAACCCTTGCACTTTCATGACATGTTTGTTCAACGGGTACCTTGAAGCGAACAATGCCGTTAGTTCCTGATACTGTTCTCTTTGCTACTTGGCATCCTGCACTGGTTAATACGTCAGGCTCTGCAGTCAGAATTGCCTGCGCTTAAATCCTGTTCTGTGAGCGTGGACTGTGTACTTACCTTCCTTAAGAATGCTTTGCAGGCCAGGCACAGAGGCTCATGCCTGTAATTCCAGCACTTTGGGAGGCCAAGGTGGGAGGATCACTTGAGCCCACAAGTTTGAGTTTGCTGTCAGCTAGGCTGACGCCATGGCGCTGTAGCCTGGGCGACAGAGCGAGACCCTGTCTTAAAAAAAAAAAAAGAATTGGTTTGTCTAGCTTTAAAATAGATATAATAATGCTTCACACCTTATAGAAATGAGTTGAATCAGTAATACAGTAGTCTTCCTCTCTTATCTGCAGTTTCACTTTTCACACTTTCAGTTACCCATAGTCCACCGAGATGAGAAAATATTAAATGGAAATTTCCAGAAATAAACAATTTATAAGTTTTATGTTGCATGCCATTCTGAGGAGCGTGTTGAAATCTTGCACCCCAGTATGCGAATCCTCCCTTTGCTCAGCGTGTCCACGCTGTCTACGCTCCCCACCTGCCAATCACTTAGTAGCCAACTGGAGTTATCAGATTGACTGTTTTGGTACCGCAGCACTTGTGTTCAAGTCACCCTTATTTTACTTAATAATGGTCCCAAAGCGCAGGAGTAGTGATGCTGGCAATTCGGATATGCCAAAGAGAAGCCACGAAATGCCTCCTTTACGTGAGAAGGTAAGAATTCTCTACTTACTAAGGAAAGAAACAAAATTACAGGCTAAAGTTGCTAAGATCTTCTGTCAAGTGAAATTGTGAAGAAGGGAAAAGAAATTTTTGCTCGTTTTGCTGTTGCACCTCAAACTGCAAAAGTTATGGCCAGAGTGCATGGTAAGTATTTAGTTAAGATGGAAAAGGCAGTAAATGTGTGGGTGGAAGACACGAACAGAAACGTGTTCCCATTGACGGCAATCTGGTTTGGTACTACCTGCAGTTTCAGGCATCCAGTGGGGGTCTTGGAACGTACCCTTTAAGTATATGCAAAGAGTTTTATCACAGTGCCTAGGATAGTATGATTGTTAACGTTATTTTCGAACATTCTCTAAAAGCTAACTCTTCTAGGTGTTTCTTTCAGTTATGATCTCATTTAGTTCTCAAACAATCCCATGAGGGAGATTCCATTTTGATCTCTGTTTCACAGATGAGGAAACAGTTAAGTCAGTAGCTCAAGATCACATGTCACCAAGCTACACCATCAGGATTCAAACCAGTTTAGTATGATCCCACAGACTGTGCTTTTAACCACTGTGCTCAATAAGTGATATTTATCAGTCACGATCAATCAATCAACAGATTTTATATAGATACTAAGTACACTTTAGTAGGTGGAGTGAGAAATACAAAGATATCCAAGAAGTAGTATTTTCCTTCAAGGATCATATAACCCCATTGGGAAGACTTGATCTATATATGTGAAAACAGAAGCAAAATGACAAGGCACCAAGGGCAAACAAGTAGTGGGAGTGCAGTACATATGGGTCCCAGAAAGGTAGAGGGAGAGCCCATGGTGAATCAGCATGGTCATGGAAGGTTTCATGGAGAAGGTGGGCATAATACCTGGGACATAGGAGCTTTATAAATGTTTGATGATTGAATAAATTAGGCAGGCATTGAATGATACATAGAACCAGGAGAAACTGAGAGGAGGAGGAAGGAAAGGCATTTCAGAAGATTGAGGTGAGCAAATAAACTGCTAAATTGGAGGAAATACGAATATTGTTTATATTAGTAATTTAGAGTGACCCTAAAGACATGTATCCCCAGATACATTCAAAGCAAAACTATTTTTGCAAATTTCCCTAACCCCTTTAACTTCAGGGCACATTTATAAAATGGTAAGATTTTGGCGATAATTGGGGTAAATGAACAAGGCTTCTAGAAGATAAAAGCTATCAGCCATGGATCCCTAGCCGACCCAGGGCTTACCAGCTACCCAAGGGTTAAAAGGAATGATATCTTGACATGCTGTCCAAGAAGCCCTGTTCTAAACAGCTTAAGAATACTTGAAGAGAACAGAAATGTACCACTTTTTCTCAGTGTGTTTTTACATAATTACCACCTGAAAGTGTCTAAAAATGATAAGCCACATGTTACAAAAGCAAGCAAACCATGCAATGAATTTTGCGTCAACCCAATGATGAAGCTGGTGGGAAGGTTTAAAATTGAAACAGTGGCCAGGCACAGTGATTCACACCTGTAATCCCAGCACTTTGGGAGGCCAAGGCAGGAGAATTGCTTAAGCCCAGGAGTTCAAAACCAGCCTGGGCAGCATAGTAAGACCCTGTCTCTACAAAAAATAAAAATAAAAATATTAGCCAGGTGTAGTGGCATGCACCTGTAGTCTGTAGTCGTAGTTACTAAAGAGGCTGAGGTGGGAGGATTGCTTGAGCTCCAACCAGGGTGACCGAGTAAGACTCTGTGTTTAAAAAATTAAATTATGTTAAATTTAAAAATAATAAAAATGAAGGAGGAAAAAGAAAGCCAGCTATGATGGTTGAAAACGAATTAAGACTGAGTGATTCTTGAGCTTAAACACTCTACTAGCAAAGGTCAAACAATAATAATGATAATAAAAAGCACACTTTTATTAGGTGATATTGGACCACACAGAATGCTAGGAATTGGGTTTTATTTATTAAATGCTTTATTAGCACAGTCCACCTGAGACAGCAGAGTAGCATGTACATGGTAGCACATTTTGCATGGCAGCACGTAAGCTCCTGCCTCCAAGGCTATTTGAAAGAGAACATTCTATGCATTTTGCATGATTTGAAAATTGAGTGTACTTCAGGACATAGCAATACCACTTTTAGACCTGGGCAAGGAAGGTCCCTGTTCTGGGACACATAACTTAGAGAGCCCTTCTTTAGTTCTCCCCAAGCCACATCCTTCTTTGTGGAGTGAGGAACTCAAGGGGACACAAGGATATGCCCACCTGGAATCTAGCAATCGTGTCCCCACCTTGACCAAATGTCTTTTTTTTTTTCAGCATATTATGGAGGTACAGATGTTCAGGTTACGTATGTTGCCCCTGCCCCCCCGACCAAATGTCTTGAGGTCACTTATAGAGCCTCTGTGGACCTTGTCCCCAACTCTACCCTTGAGAGAGGAAACTGCACCACTGGTGTGAAAACCCCTGGCTATAGGACAATCAAGGAGCTGCTGCCTGTATGGAATGGGCAGAGCTCAAATGGGCAGTCTGAGGTGTCCATACCACTTGCACAGGACCCCTCGTGATTCATTCAGGACAGCAGGTGGGAAGAGAAGCAGTATACCGTGGGGGAGGGTCAGGCCCAGCTGTCCCTATGTCACCATGTTCCAACATGGAACTACGGGAACTCTGATAATTCTAAATTCACACCTGACCCTCTAGGTCACTGTAAAGTTATACTTGTCAAGCTGTGCCATTTGTTGGTTGTTCACCTGATTTACAAATTTTAAATATTTAGACATTACATACATGGATCTCCTTTGTATTCTTACCCTGGGCCCCATAAATTGTTGTAGGATATGCAAAAAGGTCTGACAGAAAGTGAAAAGGACAAGGACATAGAAATTCCTAGTCCCATCTCCTCTTAACCCAGGGCCGGGAAATCCACAGCACAGATGGGGGCCTGTGAGTGCTTGTGTACTACCAACCCCATATCTTTCTGTTCTCTTTTTCTTTTTCTTCTTTTACTTTCTTTCACATAGTCTGATTTCTCCCATGCACAGATTGTAAGACCAGCCAATGACCACCTTGGGCACTGCTTCAGTGGTCACCAACAGGTGCATGAAGATAAATCACAGTCACCCAGAGCTACAAAAATGTGAATTACTTGCCCAATAGCACAGCCCCCCATGACAGGCTCTGCCTCACATTCTAAACCAGCTCGGGTGTTTTCTTAGCTCTCTTTTCCTAAAGTTGGCCATTCCTAGCCTTTTGGAGTAGAGTTTGCTCAATATTTGATTTTAATGGATGATCAGTGATCTTCCTTGCTTTCAGATCTATATCTACTGCCTCATTTAATGTTAATATCTCTCACTTAAAATAAAAATTAAGCCATGATTGGCATTAAAAATTCTTACACCTAAACATGACTTTCACTTGGAGTGTCTGGAAGAAATTCCCATTTCCATGCTCCTTATATTAATGCATTTTTGTAGTGCAGGTTGGAGATGAAGGTGAATCAGGAAGCAGATTCTGGGTTTTGTTTGTGCCAATACTGTTAATTATTGATTTCATTAACCTTTAGATGCTAGGATTCAGAAACTTACTCAAACTTACAGAAGAAAATATTCTAAAGTTGGCTCACATCTTTTTAATAACTGCAATAAATTTCTTGACAATCTGACTTTCGGCATGTCTCAAAAGGAGCTAAAACACCAAAGAGACGGGTGATGTTTATACTTTCTAAAGAGAAGGAAAGAGGTGGTCTTGAGATCTGGACATAGAAAACGTGCATTTGAATCCCAGAGATGCCTCTCATTAGCTGTGCAACTTTGAGTAGTTTACTTACTGTCTCTGAACTTTAGTTTCCTCAATTACAAAATGGAAATAAGTATCTATGGATAGGATTGTTGGACATCTCAAGTGAGATTATGTATGAAAAATATTTTGTGAACTAAAGGCACTGTACAAAGATTAGTTGCTATTAAATGCTTACTACAAGGGCATTTGTTCTCAAGTCTCTGTAAGAAAGGGATAGAGAAGAACTTTTAGGAAGAAAAGAGAAAACAGTTTGGAAAACGCAGACTAAACCAGAAACTACCCTAAGTATTTAACAACCACCTTTTAGACTCTCTGTCTGCAATAAGAGCTGAGTAACCAGCATTAACCATGGAGGAAACTGACTTGTTAATGAGACTTTGCCCAAGAGTGAGATACAATTTTTTAAGAAAATCAATATTTTTATTTAAAGACCCAGGAATTTCCTCTTCATTTCTAAATAAATATGTAAGTGGAGAAAGTACAAACTTCCCTGAAGTATTTCTACAGCCTATTACATGAGTAAACAAAAAACCCAGTGACTGTTGCCCCCCACATAAATGAAAGCCCCCGCGAAGCAGAGATTTTTGTCTGTTTTGTTCACCGAAGTATCCCCTGTACCTAAACTCAATGCCTGGCACAGAGCAAGTGCTCATTATATTTTTTGAATAAAATTAATTAAAATGTATGTATAAATACTACTATGATTTTGGAGCTACTTTCCACAATAATTGCCTCTTCCTAGGGTCACGAATAAGACAGACCCACACTTGCTGTTCCAATAAGAAACATTCTTTTGCTAGTTTGAGACCTTGTGCCTCAATGATAAATGTTTTTTTTGCATGGAAGTTTTGAGTGAAGCTGGCCTCCCTCCAGGAAATGTTATTGTGAATGCTATGCTATTCACTCATACTGGTGGCCTTCGAGTATATGGTCTCCTATCAGCAGGAGGAGAGTTGCAAGACCAAATGTTTCTTGTTTTAAAAATAACTTACATGTATGCAACTTAATTATTTTAAAAGGCTCTTTTGCATGTGCTATCTCACTTGATTAGTTCAACAACCCAGTGAGATAGGCAAATGATAACATGTCCATTTTGTGCTTGAGAAAAATGAGACCCAGAGAAGGGAAGTGATTAAAGACTAGTAAGGAGGGGGAAGAAAAAAATAAAAATTAGGTCCCTTGAATCCTTGTCTAATATCTATTTACCCCACCACATGTGATGTATACATGTAGTCGTAATTAACACATTCATCATTACTTGTTTATCTATGGAAAGATGTTTAAATGCAAAAAAATTAAGTAATTACTGTATTTGGTCTAAATCAAAGCAATCTTCAATTGGGCATAAAGAGCCCAAAATGCTTTCAAAAGGCATTATTTTTGTCTAGGTTTTCTGGGCAGTTGCTCCATCTTCACTTTACCCTTCTCGCTTGAACACAGCCCTGTTGATGGCCCCTGACAGCTCAGGGTTCATTACCACCTATTTCTATTCTGTTGGGGAAAATGTTCTCTCACTTTCTGTTGTTTACGATTTAAGGATTAACCTTATTTTACATGATCCCTATTTCCTGCACCCTAAGCAAATTTTGGCAGTGATAAATATACACAAAAATTACAGTTCATGCAAAAGGACATGAAATCTTATTTATGAAGGAACTTAATTTAAAAAGTGTGCCCTCTGCTGGAATAGTGGTAACATGACAAGTAAGTAAAATTTGGAAGAACTGTGTAGTTCTGCTAAACACCCAAACTGATACCCATAAGGCTTTATTGTCATTTAAAGACCCCCAAAATTATATGTCTTACTGACTGTTCAAATAAGGTTCAATCATATACTCAGTTCATAACATTCAGAGTTCAGCAGCAAAGTACGAATATACTCTTGAACTCTCTGTATATACAAAATGCCAAAGTTGGGCGCAGTGGCCCATGCCTGTAATGCCAGCACTTTGGGAGGCCAAGGTGGGAGGATCACTTGAGGTCAGGAGTTCCAGCCAAAGCAACATAGTGAGACCCTGTCTCTTCAAAAAACAGAAAAATCAGCCAGGCATGATGGTGCATGCCTGTAGTCCCAACTACTTGGGAAGCTGAGGCAGGAGGATTGCTTGAGCCCAGTCCAGGAGTGCAGTGAGCTATGATGATGCCACTGTACTCTAGCCTGGGTGACAGAGTGAGACCATGTCTCAAAAAAAAAAAAAAAAAGTCCATCCTTGGCCAAGGGATTTTCTTTCACAAATTATTTATGAAAACATTTTAGAAACAAGTAATATAGTTATATCTTGAAATTTTAAAAATAAAAACTTTCAAACAGAAAATGTAACAGCAGAAATATAGAACAATATCCTCACTCTGTACCCTGCCTTCTGCCTAGATGCCATCTCATCTTTAATTTTAATCATACGCCTATAAAGAGTATTAGCCACTTTCTTTTCTGTGCTCCTATAAATACTCTTTGTATTTGTTATACTGTGTTGAAATCATTTATGTAGCTTTCTCCCCCATAACTACTGCAGAGACATTAAATGAGAAATACAAAAACTGTAAAATGTTCTCCTTAAAACTGAATTGCACATAGTATTTTAAAGAATCATGAATTACTACAACTAGAAGGTATCTGTGATATTATCAATTCATTAATTCAGTATACCTCTTCCCCAAACTTTTCCATTTTATAGATGAAGAAACAGAGCCTGTCAAAATAAGATAACTACACAAGTTCTTTTAGCTATGAATTAGCAAAGTAAGGCCATCATCCCCATCTTTTGATTCCAATCAGTGTTCTTTCCACCTCAACATAATCACCTCCTTTCCACATGGTGACACTGAAATAATATATCTTGCTGAACTGTTCAGGGGTACTTAATCTGGTATCCTTGCATTTCCTAAAATTATGTGCAAAATTTGCATGCATGTATTGTAGGTCCTGCCTATATGAGGGAGGCTTTCCCTCTCTAAACATTCATTCATTCATTCAACAAATATTTATCAAAGACCCTATGTGCAATCCTCAACAAAACACTAGCAAACCAAAACCAGCAACATATAAAAATGTTTATGTACCATGACAAGTGTGATTTTTCCCACAAATGCTAGTTGGTTCAACACCTGAAAATCACGTAATATAGAATAAAAGACAAAAATCATATGATCATCTCAGGAGATACAGAAAAAGCATTTGATAAAATTCAACACCATTTCATGATAAAAATACTCAACAAACCAGAAATAGAAAGGAATTTCTTAAGTCTGACAAGGGACATCTATTAAAAATTTAAACTAACACCATACTCAGTGGTGAAAGACTAGACGCTTCCCCACGCAATCAGGAAAAATACAAGGATATCCTCTCTCACCACTTCTGTTCAACGTTGTACTTGCAGTTCTTGCCAGGGCAATTATACAAGAAAAAATAAATAAATAAAAGACATCCAGATTGGAAAGGAAGAAATAAAACTCTCTCTACTCACAGATGACATGATCTTATATATAAAAAAAAAATGCTAAGGAATACACACACACACACACAGACACACAGTCTATTAGAACTTATCGAAAAGTTCAGCAAGGTTGCAGAACATAAGATCAATACACAAAATGCACTTTTATTTCTGTACAGTAGCAATGACCAATCTGAATAAGAAATTTAAAGAATAATTCCATTTATAATAGCCCCCAAAAGAAATTACACAGCAGTAAATTTAACAAAAGAAGTGCAAGACTTGTACACTGAAAACTGCAAAACATTGTTGTCATGCAGCATTGTTGGTACAGTGGTATGCATAGCTGCCTTCTAAAACGTTGTTGAAAGAAATTACAGAAGACTGAAATAAATGGAAACACATCCTAAGTTCACAGATTTGAAGACTTAATATTGTTAAGATGGAAATATTTTCCAATTTGATCTACAGATTCAATGCAATACCCTTCAAAATCCCAGCTGCCTTTTATGCAGAAATTGACAAAACGAACCTAAAATTAATATGGAAATTTAAGGATCCCACAATAGCCAAAATAATCTTGTAAAAGAACAAAGTTGGAGAACTCAGATTTCATGGTTTCAAACCCTAGCACAAACCTAGAGTAATCAAAATGCTATGGTCCTAGCATAAGAGTAGACAGAAAGATTAATGGAATAGGATTGAGAGTTCAGAAGTAAATTTTCACGTTTATAGTCAATTTATTTTCAACAAGGATGCCAAGACTATTCAAGGAAAAAGAATAGTCTCTTCAATAAATGGTACTGGGACAGTTGGATAACCAAATGCAAAAGAGTGCAGTTGGACCTCAACCTTACCTCATATACAAAAATTAACTCAAAACGGATCACAGACTGAAACGAAAGTGCTAAAAACTACAAAACTCTAAAAAGAAAATATAGAATTAAATCCTTGTGACTTTGAATTAGGCAAGGGTTTCTTGGATATAATACCAAAAGCACAAGTGATTAAAGAAAAAAAATAAATCATACTTCATCAAAGTTAAAATTTTTGTGCTTCAAAGGACACCATCAAAAATGTGAAAAGACAACCGACAAAGTGAGAGAAAATATTTGTAAATTATAATATATATCTGATAAGGGATTTGTATCTAGAGTATAAAAAGAACACTTAAAATTCAACAATAAAAAGGTAAATCAAGACTATAATCCTAGTACTTTGGGAGGCCAAAGTGGGAGGATTGCTTGAGGTCTGGAGTTCGAGACCAGCCTAAGTAAGAGCAAGACCTCATCTCTACAGAAAAAATAGAAAAAATTAACTGGGCACAATAGCATATACCCGTAGTCCCAGCTATTCAGGAGGCTGAGGCAGGAGGATCTCTTGAGCTGAGGAGTGTGAGGTTGCAGTGAGCTATGATGATGCCACTGTACTCTATCCCAGAACAAGACCTGTGTCAAAAAAAAAAAAAAAAGATAAATCACTAATTTCAAAATAGGCAAAAGATTTCAACAGAAATTTCTCCAAAATAAGACATGCAAATGGCCAATAAGCACATGAAAAGATGCTTAATATCATTAATCATTAAGGAAATATAAATCAAAACTATAAACAGATAATGACATCACACCCCTAGTATAAGTATAACTAAAAAAAGAAAAAAGAAAAAAAAGACAATAATAAGTGCTGGTGAAGATGTGGAGAAATTGGGACACTCATAGATTTCTGGTCGGGAATGTAAAATGGTGTGGCCACTTTGGAAAATAGTCTAGAAGTCTGGCAGGTGTTGAAAGAATTTTGTTCGTGCCTCCTCCAGTCCATGGTTTAAGCTTACACCTGGCCTCCTGGCCTGAGGGCTGTGCTAACAGACCATGAGCTCCTTGAGGTGGGGTCTGTGATCTGGTAGTCCCTAGTGTCAGACGTGGTACCTGACACTTAGAGGGCACTCAGTATTTGGGGGGTTGAATGCTAAGACACCTATACAAAGTGACTTTGCTGGAGCAGCACCGAGTCTCAGACAAGGCAGCACTGCCCCTCCCCATTTCCAGCTCTCCCAACCTGGAGTGTGTACTTTGGGTTGGCAAAACCTTCTTCAACTCTCAGAGAATTCTCAGGCAATCCTGAAAGTATAGTCCTAGTTCAAGGAAAATCTTTTCCATTCATTACTTTTCCAGTCCTCCTTTTGCCCTTCGAACCCTGAGGAGATTATGTAAATACTCTGATTTGTCTAGGGTCCAACAGTCCCATGGGAAGAATGTGGCCTTTTCCATAATCAAAGTTCACACGTATGTATGTGACAGAAGGTTAAAGTTCTAACAGACCTCGAGATATAATCGTCGTGAATTTCCAATGTGTGGGTCCAAATCACCATGAGCAGAGTTCAAAGGAAATGAATGAGAACTTCTTACATGATTCTTACAACCTCACACCACTTTGAGAACATAAAGGGAATATAAAAGTATCCAGGGTAGAGGGGAAGGCATTAGATGAAGAGGCTGTCTTTGAAGAAATCTGGGCTATGAGCTGCATCCCCTCTTCTTACAAATCTAGAATGAGGAAGGATTCTTCAACTGAAAATCTCAGGAGGCCTGAGATGCTTCTCTTTGAAGTCTCTGGGTGTTCTAACTTGAGTCTGACTCCTGCTGGAACATTAATGGGTGAGAAAAAGGCTGCCTAACTGCCTTCATGGTCATTTCCGGAGAGGGCTGTTGCATTGCTTGGGAATGGCAAAAATTTCCAGTTTATTGGGCTCATGGATAAATAAGTGTTTCCTGTGGTCCAGAGGTGGCCACACAGGACTCAGAGCTGGCAGAGGGTCATCATGAGTCCTCTTTAATTGAGCTGCCACATGGCAGCAGGATCTGCAGCATCAGGAAGCTAGACCAATGCGAGGGACTGAAAAAATTACAGTCATGTATGAAACAGAATTACACCTGCAAAGGCAAGCAGACTCAGGGGGAGGAGCCCAGCATAGGACTTACAAAAGGCCTGCACAACCACCCCACAAAAGAAAAAGTAATCTTTAAACATTGCCCAGTCCAGAAAGCAGCAAGCCAGCTTGTTATAGTCCTAGTTCAAGTAAGACCTTTCCTTTTCCAATCTTCTTTTCTTTCACCAACCCTGGAGGGAACTCAGATCAGCTAGCAAATTGCAATAGGGGATGGGAAGAAGGGAGAGGAAGTTATCTGACTGTTGACCTTCAGTGTCATTTCTGCCCTTCCTCCACACTGAAATTCTACAAACCACATTTCCCATATCCCCTTGCTAGGAGCCCAGAGTGAGGTTCTGCTAATTGGAGGCACTGGTGGGGGGATTGGAAGGTGGGAAGAAGCCAGTCGTTTCATCTTCTGGCAATGGCTGCGGCAGCACGGCCATGGGCAACTGTAGGCTCTGGCATTAACGATGACCTTGAGCAGCACTGGGAGTGGTCTCAGTGGCATCGGTGAGACTGTGGTGTCCTGGATTTTTGCTCAGCCGAACGAGTGAGGTCCCAAGAGCAGCCATTGTCCTATCCCTAGCAGTTGAGCAGCAAGTGTAGGTTTACCGGCTCCAGCTCACAGCTTCCTCATCACTTTCCTTCTTTTGCTCCTTCAGCCCTTCCCCTTTGGGACCAATTTGCTGCATTATATACCTCTGTGCATGACACGTCTAGAGCAGTATCTGTTTTTCTGACCAGACACTGACTAATACATTCCCTTTTGAAACGATAAGTTCCAGCCTGAAACAGGTCCAAACAACATCTGGGAAGAAGATACACAGTTAAATCAAGTTCAGCTTTTGAATTTATATGTTGGACTAGATATTCTAATTTCTGCATCAAGAACAGATTTGCCTCTTAAAGTGACAGTAGGTCTGATGTTTGCTTAAGAGTGAGCTATTAAGTCATGGGCTAGAGAAGATCAGCTTCATGGAATAATTTTTCAAGAATGGTAGGAAACTAAAATAAAATTGTATTTTGATTATGTCATGAGCCATGCTTGTTCAGCATGCTCTTTGCTTATGTATACACGTGTGTTGAAGTAGTCTGTCTTAATGACCAAAGTGAGACAGCAGAGTCTAAGGGTGTGTGGCCACAAGCCTCCAAGATGGTCCCAGTGGTCCCACTGCTTTGCATTCATGAACTCGTGTAACGGATAGGATATTGTGGGGGAAAAGGCACTGTGGCTTCCATCTTGTTCTTTCTTGTATTCCTGGCTCTGAGGAAAGCCAGCTGTCCTATCATGAAAACATGTCCACTTGGTGACTGACTGAAGCCTCCTGCCAATAGCCATGTGAGTGAGAGCCTCCGGATCCTGTCAAGACTCTATCAGCCCTGGCAGACATCTTGAAGAGACCCTGAGCCAAAATCGCCCAGCTAAGCTTCTCTTGGATTCGTGATCCACAGAAAGTATATGAGATAATAGGTGGTTATTGCTGTGTTAGGCCAATGAATTTTTTTAAAGCTTTTCACGGATTTATTTTGGTTGTGAGGGTCAAATGAGATAAAGGTTATGGAAACATTTTGCTTATTCTAAGTGGCAATGTACAATACACACAAAAAGCGATTATGAAAATTATAATCACAGCATTTCGGAGCTTGACAATACTTTAGTATCATAATATCAGTCGTGGATACTTCTACACAGAACCAGAATTTCTGAATAGATTTGTCAGAAATAGATTCATTGTCATCACTGTAGCATATCCCAAGAAAATGGATAGCAGGTTACCTGTTCTCACTCTAAGAAATTAGTAGTGCCAGGATATTGGCTTGTTATTGTATTTAGTCATCACAACCCATTGACAAGGTAAGAATTACTGCCCCAATTTGCAGGTAGGAAAATTCTGAGTTCAGCGAGTTTAATTGGTAGACCCAAGTGGAAAAGCCAAGTAGACCAATGAATTTTGAGCTAATTTGTTATGCAGCAGTAGCTAACTAATACAGGGTAAGAGAGGGGAGTGGTTCTAGGCACAGGAGAGATTGCAGACAGCAGAGAGACCAGCCCCTGCTCCTTCCACAAGGTGGCTATTGATCCAGTTTATGTCCACACCAACTGGCAAAGTGACTGTACCTGGTGAGCACTATGGGACAGCCAGCCATAAGTGGTAATATTGAGGAGAGGCCTAGATGTGCTCTATTTGGGCAGCTCTGATTGATTGATAAAATAGAGAAATAGCTTCAATTTATGTCCGAGACTATTTTTAGAGTCCCCCTACTGCTTTGTAACTGCTCCCAAACACCCATGTGACATTTTAGCCTACCCTCTCCCACTACACTGCAGCCCTTCTTTCTTTACCTAGCTTGATAAACCACTTCACATCAACACATACTGAGAGTCTGCCATGTGCGAGACCCTCGGAGATCAACAAACCGCTAACCCTCTCCTGAAAGAGCCTTCCATTTGTAGACTACTTTGAGTTGGAAATATATTGCATTTGCTTCTAACCTTGAAGGTAGAGGTTAGATTGCAGTCAGATTTAGCAGGTCCGCATTTCCAGGAAGCTCCCAGGTGATGGCACTGCTACTGGCCCTGGGAACACATTGTGAGCACCAGGCTCTAAAGGACTCTGCAAGGGTAGGGATAGAAGACAGTACAGCACACCTAACAAATGCATGCACTCTGGATGAAGGGAACTCAGTGACTCAAATCAAACCACATGTATTAGTTCCGTCCAGTTCAACTTATGTCCAAGTTCTGTCACAGGTGCCATGAATAAAACCTGCACCATGGCTTGGTCTTGAGTGTCCCTTGTCTGGGAGACTTTCACAGAGAAATAGACTAGATACAAAGGGGGTCAAAAGGGTTCCATTTTGTTCAGTTCATAGATCAAATATTCCAGGTCGGAAAGGACTTTCAAAGTTCTCTACAGTCACCCAACCTGTGGCTGAATCCTCTCCACGTCATCCCTACCCAGTCATTGTCTAAGGTTTCTTTGGACACTTCTAGTGATGATAAACTCACCACTTCCCCCAAACAGTCTGTTTTCTATTTGGGCAGCTCTGATTGTAAAAAATTCTGTAGAATAAACCAAAATTTTTATCTCCAAGTTTCCAAACACTTTCTGAATTTCACCTTTAGAGTCATTTAAAACAAATTTATGGTCTTCACATATTTAAAGATGGTTCCCTGATCTATATCAAATTTCCTTTCTCTAGGGGATATATCACCAACTCCTTCACCTGGTGCTGCTGTGTCATGCTGCTTGGTCTTAGGTGATTCTTAGATGTTTCCATTGGAAAGAAGAGACTCTAGACAAAGAGGGGAGAAAGCAAGAATTCTCTAGTCACGATGAGTGACAGGTGTCTAGAACTCAGGATACGAGATTCTAGAGAGCTCTAGCCACATTGTATGAGAGCCATTAGCAGAAACATGACCATCCAGGAGAAAAACGAGTATAGCAGTCAGCTGGCATGCGCACTCTAAACTCTCAAGAAGTAGGTTTAGCCTTAGGCTCCTTTTATTTGGAATATGCAGGCCCAGGTGGCCTCTCCTCTCAGATCACTCTTTCTCAAAACAATGTCCTCAGAACACCTGGATTAGAATCTCCTGGGGTGCTGTTTTAAAAACACTGATTCTCAAGTCTTGCCTTGGTCCTATGAAATCAACATTTTTGCTGTAAGGACACCAAAAGCTGCATTTTAAACAAACTGTCCAGGAAATTCTGTTGTATATGATGGTTGAGAACTATTGTTCTAGGCCCTACTCTGGTCTCTAGTTGTCTTGCTCTTTATTGCACCAACTGATTGGGGGTAACAAGGGAAATCTCTACAGAGAAAAATGTCAAGTGGAATTCTAAGAGGGAGAGGGAGAGGAAGACATGAAGTAGGAGCACAAAAAGGGGGAGGAAAAGAAGTAGAACTCCTTTACTCCTCGTAAGCCAAGATCTCCCTGTCCTAATCATGTGGCTGCCTACAGGAACTTCAGTTTGCAGCACCAGCAGCCGTGGGTGTTGTAGTAAAGGACCTCGAGCTCCCTCTGGAGGCCAACAGTAATAAGGGCAAGGAGAACAGAAGGGTCGTTGACAGTGAGGAGAAAAGAAGTCAAATGGTGGGGGACGGACACAGGCGGTGTGGGGGGGAGGGGGATTCGGAAGGTGAATACATCAAAATGCCACCCAGATGAGGATGTGAACAGTTTGGGGGACATAAAGTAATAAAATCTATCCGCACAACTGGCCCAATGTGATTCCACATTGAATCAGGGCTGGCCTGCGTGACCAGTGATATATAGAAGAAGTGACAGTGTGTGACTTCCGATTGCTATATCGTAAAATGCATTTTGCATTCCATTTTAGTCTCTTGGATCACTTGCTTTGGAGGAAGCCGGCTGCCATGTTGCAAGGACGCCCAGGCAGCCCTGTGGAGAGGCTCACATGGAGAGGGGCTGAGGCCTAATGCTAAGAGCCAGCGCTAATGCGCTAGCCATGTCAATGAGTCACCCTGGAGAAGGATCCATCAGCCCCAGACAAGCCTTTAGATGACTACAGCCCCAACTAGCAGCAACGTTATGAAAGACCCTGAGCCAGAACTGCCCAGCCAACCTGCTCCCAAACTCCTGACCCACAGGACCTTTTTGCTTTTCAGTGTTCCTAATAGAACTGAGCCCACACTGCTCATGGCAGTAACCTGGATGATGCACCCTTCCTTATATCGGCTTTTCTCCCTTCCCTGTCTCACTCTTCCAGTTCCTTTACTGCTGTTTCCTGGGAGCGCCTCCCAAATGCCCATCCAAGTTCTTTTCTCAGGCTCTGTTTTTAGGGAGAACCCAAACTAACACAAACATCATGATAAGCTTGGCTTTTTTACAGATTCAGATGATGTTCTATTAAAAGCATATTAAGCAAGGAATTTAAATTTAGGGAACAAGTCTACTCCCACAGAATTTTGTTGCTTTTGTTGTTGTTTTTCCTGGCTGCCAAGAAAATAGATTCAGGAATTCCTGAAAGCTTCACCCAAGTTGATAGGCATGACTCCAAGGACTTTCGTTGGTGTTTGTTAGCAATTTTTAACCATGAGTTTTTACCACCTGCAGATTCTGACCTTGGAATCTTGTTGGTAATAAAATTTCCCCCAAGACTTCCAGGGCAGCTGCCCTGAAAACTGGGCTCTTGGCCAGCATGGTCTGACCAATCTGCTTGGAGTGAATTTTGACCATAAACCAGAAATAATCAAGTGTTAAAGAAAAATTTCTAAAGAAAGACTTTAGTTATTTCTTGGCTCTTTTCTTGGACCACTATAAAATCTTCCTTTGACTTTTAGCCAAGTCACGAATATTCTCTTGATATCCTTGGTATCCCAGTTTTGGTCTCTGTAAAATATTACTGAACATGAAGATTTCTAGTGGAAGCTGTCAGAAAATTGTATTTAGGTCTCTATGTCTGCCCTGCTTAAAAGCCAAATTGCATTGAATGAGGTTAAGGACAAATTCTTTTCAAGAGATTGTTTCCAAAGATTGTCTTCACTAAGTTGACTTGAAATCAGTTGTTGGGAGTACAGAATGTATTTCCCCTTAGAAACAGTTATTCCCACAGTGATCAACTCATTGTGGTTTTCCTGGGGCCTTTCCCGGTTTTAGTACTGACAGTTTCATGTTGCAAAGTGCCTTCAGTCCTGGGAAACTGATAGAGTTGATGGCACTACATCTTTCTGATGGTTATGTTTCCTGGTTAGTTTACAGAAGTCTATTTAAGCCTTGATACATGAAAATTGAGTCCTGGGTCATGAATAAGTCCTGATTCATGAATAAGATAGGTACTGTGGTGAGTTTGAGAATTTCAGGGCTGATCAAGGAAAAGACAAGATGACAATATTGGACAACCTCATTGGACAGTGCTGAGACAGGATTGCATGAGAAAGGAAGTCCCTCATATCAGGAGATCTTCCAGAGATAGTGGAATGGGGCCATCAGTCAAAAGGGAAAAGGGAACTCTTGAGGGAGAGGGGAATTGGAGAGGGGGTGCACTTGTCTAGATAATATGGCCCAGCAGCAAGGCAGGGAGCCTCTGGGTCTGAGAGCTCTGAAGGGCAGCAGCTCTATTGGGGTTTTTGATAGCTACAGCATTTATCTTATATAGCAGATGTTGGGTGCAGTTTCATGGGGTATGCAAAGCAGGCAGGCTTTAATTGGCTAAAAATATACTTATTGGGGCTATATTAAAGCAATGGGATGTATAAGAATTTTAATTTAGTGCTGGTGGGCTTTGAGCTAATGGTCCTACCCTGCTGTGAAGACATGAACAACTGCATATAGAGGCCAATATGCAAGGCCCATCTTTGGCCTATTTATATAATATATGTATTCAGATTTCTAATCCATGGGTGTCAGAGCACATATCATTCCCGCTGCAGCGTTGACATTGAGAACAAGCACTTCCCCTGCAGATGGCCTTCTGCCTCACCTGTTCCCATCCTTGCTCTTCCTTCTTCATACACCAGTGATGAGCCTCTCACATGCCCCGGGGAGAAAGTGGAAGATGATAGTAGTGGGGGTGGAGGAGATAGAGTTATCAATGGATTATGAACACTTAGGTGAAATAATAAGACAGGCTTGGACAGGAAGAAAACCTGGGGCAGGACATTTGATGTGAGGAACGAAAGTGGTGTTCTGGGAGATATAAGTCAGAACCTGCCTACATTAGAGATGAATATTGTAAACAGTTTTTATTTTAATTCAGACTGTCCCCGCATCCAACCTCCTTTTTGTTTTTGTTTGCAGGCATCCCCCAACTCTGTGTGGTGTCAGCGGGACGTGGTATTTTAACTCTTACCAAGGAAACTCAGGAAAAAGTCTTCCTCCTTCACATCCTTCATGGAGGTAGGGGCACAGGACCTAAGCTGGCCAATCAGATGCCCGGGGACCAAGGGTGAAGCGTGAAGGGCAGTTAGCATCATTCACCAGTTGGCATCATTCACCAGGGTGGTGTTCCACCGTGGTGGCAGTGCCCAGCTGTAGCAGGTGTTCAGCACCAGCAGTGTCTGGAAGTGGGCAGCGCCCTCAGCAGAGTCTGGAGCAGACTGTTCCTACAGCCTGATGTTGACCGTGGGTCTAGCCAGTCGCACTGGATCGTGCCTGATTTCTAAGGCTGGCTCTCTAGCCTCCATGATGATTTTCTAAACAGCTGTTTTAATTTTTTTTATTATTATTTATTTATTTATTTATTTATTTTGAGAATTACCTTGCCAGGCACATTCTGGTCTCCTCTTCCTCAGCTGGTCTCATCTCCTCTTTCTCATCTGGTCTCGTCTCCTCGTCCAGTGTGGTCTCCTCTTTCTCATCTGCTAAACAGCTATTTTTAGATTAGCCTGAGTCAGTTTCTGTTGTTTGCAACAAAAACTTCTGATTATGTTATGACCCGCTTTTAGATCCAGAAGTTGTAAATACCTACATGTCTCTAGACAAACCCAGATCTGTCTTCAAAGTCTTAAAACATAGGCAAATGAGGTACCTTTTTTTTTGGAAACAGAGTCTTGCTCTGTTGTCCAGGCTAGAGTGCATGGCATCAGGCTAGCTCACAGCAGCCTCAAACTCCTGGGCTCAAGCAATCCTTCTGCCTCAGCCTCCCAAGTAGCTGGGACTACAAGCATGTACCACCACGCCCGGCTAATTTTTTTCTGTTTTCAGTTGTTTGGCCAATTTTTTTTCTATTTTTAGTAGGGACGGGGTCTCACTCTTGCTCAGAGCTGGTCTTGAACTCCTGAGCTCCAACTATCCTCCCGCCTCGGCCTCCCAAAGTGCTAGGATTACAGGCGTGAGCTACCGCACCCGGCCTAAATCAGGTACTTTTTTCCCCTTCCTTAAAGACAAATTCTTTCTGAGGATTATCAATCCTTGAAATTCAATGAACATAATATATAAATAGAATATTTATGAAA
>NW_012141191.1:866062-870078 GCF_000956105.1 Propithecus coquereli
CAGTCATTGTCTAAGGTTTCTTTGGACACTTCTAGTGATGATAAACTCACCACTTCCCCCAAACAGTCTGTTTTCTATTTGGGCAGCTCTGATTGTAAAAAATTCTGTAGAATAAACCAAAATTTTTATCTCCAAGTTTCCAAACACTTTCTGAATTTCACCTTTAGAGTCATTTAAAACAAATTTATGGTCTTCACATATTTAAAGATGGTTCCCTGATCTATATCAAATTTCCTTTCTCTAGGGGATATATCACCAACTCCTTCACCTGGTGCTGCTGTGTCATGCTGCTTGGTCTTAGGTGATTCTTAGATGTTTCCATTGGAAAGAAGAGACTCTAGACAAAGAGGGGAGAAAGCAAGAATTCTCTAGTCACGATGAGTGACAGGTGTCTAGAACTCAGGATACGAGATTCTAGAGAGCTCTAGCCACATTGTATGAGAGCCATTAGCAGAAACATGACCATCCAGGAGAAAAACGAGTATAGCAGTCAGCTGGCATGCGCACTCTAAACTCTCAAGAAGTAGGTTTAGCCTTAGGCTCCTTTTATTTGGAATATGCAGGCCCAGGTGGCCTCTCCTCTCAGATCACTCTTTCTCAAAACAATGTCCTCAGAACACCTGGATTAGAATCTCCTGGGGTGCTGTTTTAAAAACACTGATTCTCAAGTCTTGCCTTGGTCCTATGAAATCAACATTTTTGCTGTAAGGACACCAAAAGCTGCATTGTAAACAAACTGTCCAGGAAATTCTGTTGTATATGATGGTTGAGAACTATTGTTCTAGGCCCTACTCTGGTCTCTAGTTGTCTTGCTCTTTATTGCACCAACTGATTGGGGGTAACAAGGGAAATCTCTACAGAGAAAAATGTCAAGTGGAATTCTAAGAGGGAGAGGGAGAGGAAGACATGAAGTAGGAGCACAAAAAGGGGGAGGAAAAGAAGTAGAACTCCTTTACTCCTCGTAAGCCAAGATCTCCCTGTCCTAATCATGTGGCTGCCTACAGGAACTTCAGTTTGCAGCACCAGCAGCCGTGGGTGTTGTAGTAAAGGACCTCGAGCTCCCTCTGGAGGCCAACAGTAATAAGGGCAAGGAGAACAGAAGGGTCGTTGACAGTGAGGAGAAAAGAAGTCAAATGGTGGGGGACCGACACAGGCGGTGTGGGGGGGAGGGGGATTCGGGAGGTGAATACATCAAAATGCCACCCAGATGAGGATGTGAACAGTTTGGGGGACATAAAGTAATAAAATCTATCCGCACAACTGGCCCAATGTGATTCCACATTGAATCAGGGCTGGCCTGCGTGACCAGTGATATATAGAAGAAGTGACAGTGTGTGACTTCCGATTGCTATATCGTAAAATGCATTTTGCATTCCATTTTAGTCTCTTGGATCACTTGCTTTGGAGGAAGCCGGCTGCCATGTTGCAAGGACGCCCAGGCAGCCCTGTGGAGAGGCTCACATGGAGAGGGGCTGAGGCCTAATGCTAAGAGCCAGCGCTAATGCGCTAGCCATGTCAATGAGTCACCCTGGAGAAGGATCCATCAGCCCCAGACAAGCCTTTAGATGACTACAGCCCCAACTAGCAGCAACGTTATGAAAGACCCTGAGCCAGAACTGCCCAGCCAACCTGCTCCCAAACTCCTGACCCACAGGACCTTTTTGCTTTTCAGTGTTCCTAATAGAACTGAGCCCACACTGCTCATGGCAGTAACCTGGATGATGCACCCTTCCTTATATCGGCTTTTCTCCCTTCCCTGTCTCACTCTTCCAGTTCCTTTACTGCTGTTTCCTGGGAGCGCCTCCCAAATGCCCATCCAAGTTCTTTTCTCAGGCTCTGTTTTTAGGGAGAACCCAAACTAACACAAACATCATGATAAGCTTGGCTTTTTTACAGATTCAGATGATGTTCTATTAAAAGCATATTAAGCAAGGAATTTAAATTTAGGGAACAAGTCTACTCCCACAGAATTTTGTTGCTTTTGTTGTTGTTTTTCCTGGCTGCCAAGAAAATAGATTCAGGAATTCCTGAAAGCTTCACCCAAGTTGATAGGCATGACTCCAAGGACTTTCGTTGGTGTTTGTTAGCAATTTTTAACCATGAGTTTTTACCACCTGCAGATTCTGACCTTGGAATCTTGTTGGTAATAAAATTTCCCCCAAGACTTCCAGGGCAGCTGCCCTGAAAACTGGGCTCTTGGCCAGCATGGTCTGACCAATCTGCTTGGAGTGAATTTTGACCATAAACCAGAAATAATCAAGTGTTAAAGAAAAATTTCTAAAGAAAGACTTTAGTTATTTCTTGGCTCTTTTCTTGGACCACTATAAAATCTTCCTTTGACTTTTAGCCAAGTCACGAATATTCTCTTGATATCCTTGGTATCCCAGTTTTGGTCTCTGTAAAATATTACTGAACATGAAGATTTCTAGTGGAAGCTGTCAGAAAATTGTATTTAGGTCTCTATGTCTGCCCTGCTTAAAAGCCAAATTGCATTGAATGAGGTTAAGGACAAATTCTTTTCAAGAGATTGTTTCCAAAGATTGTCTTCACTAAGTTGACTTGAAATCAGTTGTTGGGAGTACAGAATGTATTTCCCCTTAGAAACAGTTATTCCCACAGTGATCAACTCATTGTGGTTTTCCTGGGGCCTTTCCCAGTTTTAGTACTGACAGTTTCATGTTGCAAAGTGCCTTCAGTCCTGGGAAACTGATAGAGTTGATGGCACTACATCTTTCTGATGGTTATGTTTCCTGGTTAGTTTACAGAAGTCTATTTAAGCCTTGATACATGAAAATTGAGTCCTGGGTCATGAATAAGTCCTGATTCATGAATAAGATAGGTACTGTGGTGAGTTTGAGAATTTCAGGGCTGATCAAGGAAAAGACAAGATGACAATATTGGACAACCTCATTGGACAGTGCTGAGACAGGATTGCATGAGAAAGGAAGTCCCTCATATCAGGAGATCTTCCAGAGATAGTGGAATGGGGCCATCAGTCAAAAGGGAAAAGGGAACTCTTGAGGGAGAGGGGAATTGGAGAGGGGGTGCACTTGTCTAGATAATATGGCCCAGCAGCAAGGCAGGGAGCCTCTGGGTCTGAGAGCTCTGAAGGGCAGCAGCTCTATTGGGGTTTTTGATAGCTACAGCATTTATCTTATATAGCAGATGTTGGGTGCAGTTTCATGGGGTATGCAAAGCAGGCAGGCTTTAATTGGCTAAAAATATACTTATTGGGGCTATATTAAAGCAATGGGATGTATAAGAATTTTAATTTAGTGCTGGTGGGCTTTGAGCTAATGGTCCTACCCTGCTGTGAAGACATGAACAACTGCATATAGAGGCCAATATGCAAGGCCCATCTTTGGCCTATTTATATAATATATGTATTCAGATTTCTAATCCATGGGTGTCAGAGCACATATCACTCCCGCTGCAGCGTTGACATTGAGAACAAGCACTTCCCCTGCAGATGGCCTTCTGCCTCACCTGTTCCCATCCTTGCTCTTCCTTCTTCATACACCAGTGATGAGCTTCTCACATGCCCCGGGGAGAAAGTGGAAGATGATAGTAGTGGGGGTGGAGGAGATAGAGTTATCAATGGATTATGAACACTTAGGTGAAATAATAAGACAGGCTTGGACAGGAAGAAAACCTAGGGCAGGACATTTGATGTGAGGAACGAAAGTGGTGTTCTGGGAGATATAAGTCAGAACCTGCCTACATTAGAGATGAATATTGTAAACAGTTTTTATTTTAATTCAGACTGTCCCCGCATCCAACCTCCTTTTTGTTTTTGTTTGCAGGCATCCCCCAACTCTGTGTGGTGTCAGCGGGACGTGGTATTTTAACTCTTACCAAGGAAACTCAGGAAAAAGTCTTCCTCCTTCACATCCTTCATGGAGGTAGGGGCACAGGACCTAAGCTGGCCAATCAGATGCCCGGGGACCAAGGGTGAAGCGTGAAGGGCAGTTAGCATCATTCACCAGTTGGCATCATTCACCAGGGTGGTGTTCCAC
>NW_012141191.1:870218-871018 GCF_000956105.1 Propithecus coquereli
TCCCCCTACTGCTTTGTAACTGCTCCCAAACACCCATGTGACATTTTAGCCTACCCTCTCCCACTACACTGCAGCCCTTCTTTCTTTACCTAGCTTGATAAACCACTTCACATCAACACATACTGAGAGTCTGCCATGTGCGAGACCCTCGGAGATCAACAAACCGCTAACCCTCTCCTGAAAGAGCCTTCCATTTGTAGACTACTTTGAGTTGGAAATATATTGCATTTGCTTCTAACCTTGAAGGTAGAGGTTAGATTGCAGTCAGATTTAGCAGGTCCGCATTTCCAGGAAGCTCCCAGGTGATGGCACTGCTACTGGCCCTGGGAACACATTGTGAGCACCAGGCTCTAAAGGACTCTGCAAGGGTAGGGATAGAAGACAGTACAGCACACCTAACAAATGCATGCACTCTGGATGAAGGGAACTCAGTGACTCAAATCAAACCACATGTATTAGTTCCGTCCAGTTCAACTTATGTCCAAGTTCTGTCACAGGTGCCATGAATAAAACCTGCACCATGGCTTGGTCTTGAGTGTCCCTTGTCTGGGAGACTTTCACAGAGAAATAGACTAGATACAAAGGGGGTCAAAAGGGTTCCATTTTGTTCAGTTCATAGATCAAATATTCCAGGTCGGAAAGGACTTTCAAAGTTCTCTACAGTCACCCAACCTGTGGCTGAATCCTCTCCACGTCATCCCTACCCAGTCATTGTCTAAGGTTTCTTTGGACACTTCTAGTGATGATAAACTCACCACTTCCCCCAAACAGTCTGTTTTCTATTTGGGCAGCTCTGATTG
>NW_012141191.1:882983-883943 GCF_000956105.1 Propithecus coquereli
GGTTCAACCTAAGAAATTATTTATTTTCCTAACATAGGAAAACAAATATGCCAAGTTTCTTACTAGGAAAAATAATCTGATAATTTTTTGTACATTTTAGGCTTTTGTTAAAATCATGAATTTCTATTCTGCTGGATATCAAACCTAATTCAACTTCTTTTGTTTTTGTTTGAGACAGAACCTCACCGTGTGGCCCTGGTAGAGTGCAGTGATGTCATTGTAGCTCATTGCAAACTCCAACTCCTGGGCTCTAAAGAGGGATCCTTCTGCCTCAGCCTCCTGGGTAGCTGGGATTACAGGTGCACACTGGAACACCCAGCTGGGTTTTGGGGGCGGTTTTAATGTATTTTTTTTTCTTCTTTTTCCTTTTTGGTAGAAATGGGGTCTCACTCTTGCTCAGGCTGGTGTTGAACTCCTGAGCTCAAACAATCCGCCCTCCTCAGCCTCCCAGAGAGGTAGGATTACAGGCGTGAGCCATGGACACCCAGCCCAACTTCTTTCTTTCATCTGCACTTGGCCCTTTTGGAGGAAGACTGGCTGTTTCACAGCCGTTTGTTCAAGCCTTGGCCACTAGGTGGTGCACTGGTTAAACATTGTCTCCACTTTGCGGGACTGCTTGCAATCTTACCTCGCACCTGAAAAACGCCAATTTTTTTTTATCTTGTACCAAAAAGCCAGTTTTATTTACTTTGAAATAATTTTATTTATTCTAGCATTTGGTTCACATGAGACTATATTTTCTTTCAAACTGATAAATTATTTTCTAACGATCCACGTTGTTCTATAATTAAATGAGTTACTTAAAATGAGTTCCTCATCAATATAGGCATGGAGGCTGGATAGGCACTTAACAAAGACAAGTTGGAAGAGGATGACACTTTAAATACTTTCAAGTGTATGTTCTGAAAACAAGGACATTCTCTTACATAACCAGAGTGCAATGATCAATACTGTTATCTT
>NW_012141191.1:883993-887538 GCF_000956105.1 Propithecus coquereli
TTTTTAAAGATGGCCTGCTTAGGTTGGGCAAAAGACCCTTGGTTCTGTCTACCCTAACTTTTCTTCCTTTCCCAAGTCCCACAATATCAGAGACATTATGAAGTGTTACTCTACATTCTCTCTACTGTTAAATTGGTATGTGTGGAGCATTGTGTATATGTCTGATTTAGTAATAGGGTATGAAAGATCTGTGTATGATCTCTGACGAACAGCTTATGTGTGATCATAAAAACAAAAATCTACAGAAATGCTTGTCAGTGGCAAACCAAAGAGAGGCCTTGTAATTTTGGATTAGTTTGAGGCCCAAATCATAGGTAACTCACTGCGGCCAGCCAGCAGTTCAAACAATAAAAGAAGTGTATAAAGTAAAATTCAATAACCTCCCTGTCTGGACAAACTTGGAAGGGAGAATCAGACCGTTACAGGAGGGGTGGTTATGGCCCACTGGCGCTGGTCCCCAGTCACCAAGCAAGCAGGAAGCAACCTTTCGGGGCACAGGCCAGTCAAGGCTGGGGGAAAGACATGGAACTAGAGTGGCACTGTGGTTATGAGGCCTGGAGCTCATGGCCTCTGGGTTGGGAGGGCCACAGGCAAACTGAGGCTGATAGGCAGCCACCCCGAGGGAGTGGGGCACTGCCACAGATGGTGTTGGGACCCGGAGCTGGAAAGGCCTTCCTCCAGAGGGACCCAGACACTTCTGTGTACAGCTTGGGCAGGGTGGCTCTGGAATACTACACAGGATAATGGTTGGATGACTGGCTCACTAGATGTCCAGCCTCCTGGAGTCCCAGGCCTGAAGAAAGGGTGTGAGGAGCAAAAGCCTGGCTGGGGTCCAGGCTTGCATTGTCTGGAACTCATAGCCACACCACCACTGCTGGAGTCAAGAGCTGGAGAAAACACATAGTGCCCAAATGTGGAGGAAGCTGTCCTGCAGGCACCTAGCAATGGGCCAAGCAGTGCAGGAGAGAAGACACTCACCAGGAACACATCAAAGCCCCACTGGAACCCTCCCTCTTGAAATGTCTCTCCAGCAGCCTCTACTGATAAAGCTTACCATTGTGCTGGCTGCTAAGGGAAGACTATTTAAAGGGTCCAGTTACATTTTTCACAGATCAAGCCGATCGAGGATGAATTTGAGGTTGAAAGGCATAAATTGATAACTGCCACAACACTGTACTTACTGCTCTATTTCAATTATCTATGAGACTGGAGGAAAAAATCCCAAAATGTAGTGGCTTAAAACCACAACCGTTTTATTTTCTCTCATGAGTCTGTGGGTCCATGGGGCTCAGCTGAGCAGTTCCACTCCATGTGATGTAATTTGGGGTTGTGGTCATCTAGAGGCTCAACTGGGCTAGAACGTCCAAGACGATTGCAGATATACGGTGTCCTGCAGAGATGACTGGAAGGCTGGACTTAGGAGGGATACAAGAAAAGCTGAGACTCTCTCTCTCTTTCCATGTAATCTTGGGACTGCTTCATCTCCACGTGTCCTCTCCATGTGGCTGTTCCACGTTGTCTCTTCAATAGGCCTTTTTATCCAAGCTTTTTAAATCATGGCTTTGGGCTCCCAAGAAACACAAAAGCAGAAGTTCCCATGCATTCTCAAGAAAGGTTCGGGCCCAGAACCAGAACAGCATCACTTCTGCTGTGTTCTATTGGTTAAAGTGAACCGCAAGTCTAGCCCAGATTGAACGTGTCAGAGGACCTCACTGGGAGTAGGCATGAATACTGAGGCATGCTTCGTTGGGAATCACCTTTGCATGACTAGCTTGGCCACCTGTTTTTTTCTCTATAAATGGAATAAGTATTGTCTCTCAATCACTATCACTTTCAAGATATCATCACTTAATAACAAGCTTGTGTCTGGGCACATGGCTCATGCCTGTAATCCCAGGCCAATCCCAGGAGGATTGCTTGAGGCCAGGAGTTCAAGACCAACCTGAGCAACATAGCGAAACCCTGTTCCTACAAAAAATACAAAAATTAGCCAGGCCTGGTGGCACGCATCTGTGGTCCCAGTTACTCAGGAGGCTGAGGCAGGAGGATCACTTGAGCCAGGAGTTTGAGGCTGCAGTGAGCTAGGATGATGCCACTACACTGTAGCCGAGGGGACAGAGCAGGACCTTGTCTCAAAATAATAATAATAATAACAATAAAGTTGTTATAAAGATTAAGTCATTGGAAAATTCTAGTGACTGCCAACTGTGGATGAAAGGAGGCAGTCTCATCAAACCTGAAAGTGATAAAACCTTGAAAGTGATACAGATCTAGAAAAACCCTGGATCCAAAGACTTCAACTGGTTGAAAGGATGGGCTGATGTTAGCAACATGCAATTCAATAGAGGTAGAGGAAAATTGCAAGAGTTGGGTGTACAAATACTAATGAAAAAATTGCTTGTGAGAAGATGCATGATTTAATATAGAGCAATATAAGAAAGAATGAAAGGTTTAAATAGATGATAAAGTTCAATATGAGTCTATATTGTCTGTGGTCAAATACCAAAAAGGGATCATAACAGCCATAGATCAAATATTGTGTCTAAATAAGAATTTTTAAAAGTTCCAAAATATTAGGGGAATATTAATGGGGACTTTATGGGAAAAGATGACTGGAGAGTGATTATGTAGCTCAACAATTTTGGAAATAATGGGTAAAACAAGGCTAGACAAAGTGAGTATGCCACAGAGCCACCTTCCAGCCACGCTGAAGAACTTCTCAATATCAATAATATGCTAATATAAACAGTGAATCTTCAAGGGAAGGGGAATATGGATAAAGGATAAATACTTCCCAAATTTATTTGGCCAAAAATTTTTTTTCATGAAGTGTCTCCTAGAACCTCTATTCTGAGGAATATGCTTTAAGAAATGTTGGGTTAGAATTAAGGAATTAATATTTGCCTCTTTCTTTCACCAGCTGCTCAAGCCTAAAAACTTACCTTTAATCATGGTGCCATATTTAAAGGGAGTAATAGACTATCTGGATATCATTCAGGGGCAAGTGGTCTTAATGATGAAACAATGAAAAACAGTGAGATATGAAGAACTGGAAATGATTCATCCAGATTCTGTACCTTCAAATATGTGAAGACTTTCACATGCAGACACGGTAGACTTGTTCTTATAAGGGGCACCAGTGGGATGAGGATGGAAAGCCGCAAGAACAACAATTTTGACTGCTCAAGAGATTTTCCAGCTTGGCAATCAAAGGATGGAAAGAACCTTGGGACATAGCCTTGAGCTCCCCATCACTCCCAGGGTTTTAGTGAGATTGCGCATTCATTGTTGGAGATGCTGAAGAAGGGATTCAATGATCAGTCAGCCGGCCAGACAAGATGATGCTGAGAGTGTCCTCCCAAACCTGGATTCCAGGTTTCTAAGCCTTGACTCTTACCATCTGTCATGGGACCATTACAGCACCATCTTCCCAATTTCCCTGCAGATGATTTCATTTCACTGTCTAACGCTGGAAGAGGGGATAATGCTATTAACTGGTAGTTGGTTTTCAGAAGCTAGAGCAGGCTGTGTGGTTCAAATCATGT
>NW_012141191.1:888893-906464 GCF_000956105.1 Propithecus coquereli
AAGAGGATGACACTTTAAATACTTTCAAGTGTATGTTCTGAAAACAAGGACATTCTCTTACATAACCAGAGTGCAATGATCAATACTGTTATCTTACCCAGGGGTTGGAAAACTATGGCCAGAGGACCAAATCCTACCCACCACCTTTTTTGTAGGGCCCACTAGTTAAGAATGCTTTTAGACAGTTAAGAACTATTTAACACAGGAAAGTTGTATGAAATTCAAATTTCAATGTCGTGAATTAAATTTTTCAGAACACAGCATGCTCATTGGTTTACATGTTGTCTGTGCCGGTTTTTGTGCTACAAATGCGGGGTTAACTACTCGTGACACAGACCTTCTTAAGTTCCCTCATTGCTTGGTCTACAGAGCCTAAAATATTTACTGTCTGGTCCTTTACAAAGAAAGTTTGCAGATCCCTGATGTAATCTACAAACTTTATTCACATCTTGCCAAGTGTCCCACCAATGTCCTTTATTTGACTTAGAGTCCTGCCTGGTTACTTAACTTCTGTGGGCCTCAGTTTCTTCCTTGTGAAATTAAAATAGTAATAGTCCTTTCCCATTAGATTTTTGTGAAGATTTAATGAGTTGATTCAATAAATCTCTTGAAATAATGTTTGGCATATAGAATAAGCACCACACTAAGTGTTGGCTATTGTTATTACCTCAACGTTAGTTTTACTTTTTATTTTTTTAAAGCGTATGTATATTTTAAATAAGCACTACCTATACTCACTACAAAGTTTACATGGTACAAAAACAAAGAATACAAAGAGAATGCTGTGAAATGTAAGTTTACCTCCCACTCTCTGCAGAGGCAACCGCTTTGGAAAATTTTAAACAGCTACATGCTACTACAAGGTATTGAACCAGTACCTTGTTGATGGAGTTTTAGGTTATTCTCAGTATTTTGCTATTATAGTTACAAAAAATATTCTTGTGTTTGTGTGCAGAATAAATTCCTCAAAGTGGAACTCTAGGGCCAGGCATGGTGGTGTGTGTCTGTAGTCCAGCTACCCAGGAGGCTGAGGCAGGAGGATCGCTTGAGCCCAGGAGTTTGAGGTTGCAGTGAGCTATGATGATGTCACTGCACTCCAGCCCACGTGACAGAACAAGACCCCATCCCTAAAATAAATAAATAAAAACATGAAAAAAAAAAAGATTTGGCACTGGTACATACAGGATTGGTTTGACATGTGACTACTAATTTGAAAACTGGCTAAGATTGAAAGGTTAAGATAATTTTGAGTAGCAATTGAGGAAAAAATGAAGGAGAAGTCTAGACAGTGGTTTCCTACTGCAGTCAGAATCTTATCTGTTCAAATTGGCTTTGGATAATGGAACAAGCAGTCTCCTTAAGTTTAGCATATAATCTTTATTGTTTCAAAATTTTTCACCAGTCATGTCAAATTTCAGTTATGGTTTAAAGATAGTGAATTTTGTACTTCAATCAAAATATTTATAGCTTCTAATTCTAGAGGAAATAGATTTGAAGTAGAAATACTGTATTCATAGGAATAATATTAACACCATCTATATTTGAAAAACATTATCTTAGTCAATAAGAACAAATGTAGCATCAATTAAATAACAGCAGTTAAACTAAAAAGAGTTAAGTCAAAATTAGTCCCAAAGAGAGAAAACACAGATATCCTGCTGTGTTTAGGCCAGGGCATGGTGGCTCACGCCTGTAATCCTAGCACTCTGGGGTGGCAGGGGGGAAGATCGCTTGAGGCCAGGAGTTTGAGACCAACCTCAGCAAGAGCAAGACCCCCGTCTCTACTAGAAATGGAAAGAAATTAGCTGGGCATGGTGGTACAGGGCTGTAGTCCCAGCTACTCGGGCGGCTGAGACAGGAGGATCACTTGAGTCCAGGAGTCTGAGGTTGCTGTGAGCTAGGTTGACGCCAGGGGATTCTAGCCCAGGCAACAAAGCGGGACTCTGTCTCAAAAAAGCAAAACAAACAGATATCCTACTGTGTTTCCGGTTGTCCAGGGGTCACCTACTGCAAACCTGGATCAAACCTGCAGGTGACCTGGACCCCTGAGCCTTCATGGCTTAGCCCTCTCCTTCCGCAGGGACCTGATGTCGTGATCCAGGGGATGCCCTGATATTCTTGGGCCTCTGAGCTGCATATGGAACAGCAGGGCCACTTGGGGAAAGCTAGAATTTAAACTCTGCATCAGCCAATTTTTGCCTGTCGTGATCATTGTCTTTTCTTTGCTCACTGAGCTTTCTCAGTCAACAGAGCTGCCACTTTCTTGTGCTTTTCTTCCCTCATGATTGATAGACAATCTTTGAAGGAAGAAGTGGTTCTACTGCCCTCTTCCAGTAGGAGTCGCACTTCTGACACATATGGCTGGTTTTCATTTACTTTGAGAAGTTCCTTTATTTCTAAGTGGTAAACTCCCTCCTCAATTGATTATCTGCAAAGTTACATTATGTTTCTGTTTTTTCTTTCTTTTTTTTTTTTTTTTGAGACAGAGTCTCTCTCTGTTGCCTAGGCTAGAGTGCCATGGCATCAGCCTAGCTCACAGCAACCTCAAACTCCTGGGCTCAAGAGATCCTCCTGCCTCAGCCTCCTGAGTAGCTGGGACTACAGGCATGCACCACCATGCCCGGCTAATTTTTTCTATATGTATTTTAATTGTCCAGCTAATTTCTTTCTATTTTTAGGAGAAATGGGGGTCTCACTCTTGCTCAGGCTGGTCTTGAACTCCTGAGCTCAAACAATCCACCCACCTGGCCTCCCAGAGTGCTAGGATTACAGGCGTGAGCCACCGCGCCCAACCACATTATGTTCGTGATGTAGTTCAAGTAGTAAAGTTCCAGGTGAAGCTTTTTTGAATCTCTCATTTTTAGACTGTAAATATGTTTGCTCAGGCTGTAGACTTTTTATTTGACCTAAGCTCTTTATTCATTTGATTTTCTTTACATAATTTTTATATGTGTCCTTTTCTCCTTTAACTCTTTCTGAGAACAGCATCAATGAGTTTCTTCAAATCCACTTTTGATTGTCGGTCTAGGTCATCTCCGTTTTCTGATTTACTCTTTTTGTCTCATTTCAAATGACCATCATCCATGTGATCTTTTCTAAAGAGAGGTGACAAGCTTACCTTTAGGGCAGTTTTGGATGTTTTAGCAGACTTCCCTCATCATTTACAACTTATTTCATCATGTGTGTAGTTGCCAAGCATTTGTTTTTCCCTGTACCTTCAGTCCTACACTCTTTCCTTCCATCCAAAAGCTTCTTGGGAAAGCAGCTTGTCTGTCTTGAAAATGAGTGTTTTCATCCAGACCCTCCATGATTTCCCCCTGAAGTTGTTCTATGTTCCTGACATGCTTTTAACATGTTTTTGGCATTAGTGCCTTGGGAGTGATGGACAGGATTTTGATGCATCTTTGAGTGACTGTGTCTGTCCTTGAAGTCGAGCCATCATTGCTTCATGAAATGGAAGTTTGGGGGCTCACTTTTTTGTTCTTTTTGGGGAATGTCTATGATATCCTCAAGTGAAGATGTGGACCTGTTCAGATGTGTATTAAGTCCCGCCAAATTCCATCTTTGTAACTTCAGAGGACTGGCCTCCTCTCCAGGTGACTGGAGGGCTACATCAGCTTATATAATCAGTCCAATCGATTACACTGACTTTATGATTATTCTCAACCTGAGAAGAAAATCTTTTGACTAGCTTTTCTTCTGCTCCATATGTATTGACTCTTTGCTATAATAACAGTTGGAGCAGTATATACCAGAGTCTCCCAGAGAGACCCAGAGACTTAGGCCCTGTCTCAAGCGTTCAGTCACCAGCACCAGAGCCCTGTACAGTGGCTCCAAGACCAGCTGACTGGGAAGACATTTGTGTGGCAGTCGGCAGGCACCCATGGCTTCAAAGGACACTGCTTCTCTGCCTCCAGCTGCCAGTGTTGTGTAGGCCACAGTTGACCACAAAGGACCCTGCACTATGGAGCGTTCTGCTTCCAACCCAAACAAGTGCATGGCACTCAGGACAGGCCATCAGTGGGTTGGGGACCAGGTTTTAGAAAACACTGCTTGTAACTTTGCTTATTGCCAAAATAGAAGGTGAAACCAGTAACACAGTGCATTTGGGCAAGTGGGAACCCTGACTGCAGACAGAGGAAACAGGCTGTGAGCTCCGACTGCTCTAATCCCTGCCTGGCCCTGCAGGAAGCCTACGGGATCTAAGCGGCGCCATGTCGTTACCCATTCTGTGCCCACGAGCATGTCAGGGCGTAATGGTGGGGCATGCTGCAGTGGAGGCCACCTATGTCCATACGCCTGGGTGAGGCTCATTCATCTGCATCCAAGCTTTCTTTGGCAGCAGGGAAGCCCGATCCCGCCTACAAAGGTCACAGAATTTCCCTCTGGTGGAAACTCCCCAATTGATTTGTGTTTGCTTCGTCCAGGCGGGCAGGAGAGAGCCCTGAAAGGCCTCCACAAGGGTACAGGCCAACAGCCCTGGATTTCAACACCAGACTTGGCAATGTCTCAACATTTCCTGGATTTTCTTTGGGGCCAGTTGTCTCCTTCCAATCCCTGTATTCCAGGATGGGGAAGACTCTCCTCCAGCAGTGACTTAGTGACCCGACTCCTTCCATGATGTGGCCCTGTCATCTGCAGCACGTGGCTCCCAAGGCTGCCCTGCAATTGGTCTCCAGTCCATGAAGACATCTGGAGAAGTGCGACTGCCTCTGTGGAGGGAACAGGTCATTTTTTCAGCTGAACTTAACACTATTTATTTCTTTAAACATCTCACACCCCTCGCATCTCACCCCAGACTCTGCCACTCCTGACTCATCCCCAGGACCTTTACCAGAGGAGACAAGACAGCCGTCGGCAGAGGCTGGTCTGGGGTCCTGGCGGGCTCCAGTTAAGGCCGCAGTGGCCCCTGTGGATGCAGAGGACGGAGCCTCTGAGGAGGTTTGTGGGAGACAGCGGGGCGTGGCCAAGTGCCTGATGAAGTGACAGCCGTTTCTTAATCATTCTTACCCTCATCTAAAAATGAAATGGTTATTTCAAAGTTTATACCTATATCTAAAGAATTCAGTCATCACAAGGGAACAAAGTAGGTTAGAGAGGATTGTAGTCTGGGCTCTTTGATTTTTAAGCAACAGAAACAACGCTGGAAGTAGCCAACGCCAGATATTAAAGTGGCCCACGACATGGCAAGCAGCAGGGGCCAGGCAGCCCTGGGACCTCAGGTGCCAGTCAGCGAGTCACCCTGCCTGGGAGCTTCTCTGTCTCCAGCCCCAGAGGCAGGAAAAGGCCTCTGGGTGTTTGTGGGCAGGGCTGGCCCTCCCAGCCTTCTGCCTGTCGTGGAACATGGCCGGAGTCTCTTTCCGCAGCTGCTGGGATGAGAACAGGCAATGTTTGCTAATAAAGTATGTGCCCAGTGGTCAGGGAAACGACCAGTGCTGTACATAAGAGTCACAGTTTCTGCACTCAGTGAGCCGTGCACCTTCTCTTTAGTAGCTCGCACGTGATCACACCTGGTATTGTCAACACCGGGGTGGCTCTCCTCACTACAGCCACTCCCTGACTTTACCCAGATGTTTGTTGATAATACTGATTCCCGGGACCCAGGCCGGAACTATTAAATCAAAATCTTTAGAGAGAAGGGCCTGGAAACCTTCATTTTGAACCAACACCACAGTATTCTTATGACGACTGGATTAGTCCACTTCATCCTCATCTTATCTTTGCAGAGGTCAAATCTTCATGATGAGCTGCTTTTGCTCATACGGAATGCTCTGCTTGGAATACCTGTTTGAGAGTTTTCGCATGCAAAATAAATTCCTGTTCTTCCAAGCTCAGATGTCACTTCCTCTGGGAGACATTCACCACTATCCTTTGCCCGCTGTGATCCTTTCCCACGTATGCCCAATGCCCTCCAGTTCCCCCTTTAAGCACCCTTGGCTCTCTAGACACCCTCCATAAACTTAACGTATCTCCCTGTCTACAAATTCCTCCTCACCAACCGTCTTAGATCCTGAGTTCCTCGAAGAGATGAAGGTTGTTTTTAACCCTCAAAACTGACCCATGCCTGGTATCTAGTATGCTCTTCAAGCAACATTTTTGCTTGAAGGAATGTTATTTAAAATTTACCGACCTCTTGAGTAGTAAATGAAATATGATTTAATAGGTCATTATTTTGTGCTTTCTGCATGTATGCATTTCTATATTTTAAAAAAGCAACTAATTATTTTTTTAAGTATGAAATTTTACCAAGATATGAAAACCCCTAAGAGAACAGCCATGTACATTGCAGGGCAACTTGGTGGGTTAATTACAATTTCTTTTGGATTAAATTATGCCATGGTAAATGATCTATAGTACCACAAATGACATTACATGAAGATTTTATATGCATTTGTACCGACTTCCTATTTACTCAGCGTAGTAATTTTATAGGGAACATGAAGATTTTGTACGAGTTTCTACATGAGTTTCCCTCCTTTAAGTTACAACAAATAATTTTTCCATAAGAGATTGCAAAATTGTCCTGGATGACATAAAAGAATCTATTACTCAACTTAAACAACAAATAAACAATCTAAACCCATAGTTTCTCTCTTACGCCCAATATTTTTGAGTCACTACCACGAGATTTTATTGAATGGATAGCATGTCATTGCATTATGCCAGGACATGCTTATGATGCTGGAGGGTTTGCCCAATTTATCTTTCATAGTTCTACTAAGAAGAAAGTGTTATGAATTGAAAGAAGTACATGCACTGGTTTTTTCTGAACCTCTTAATTTTCCTTTGAAATAACAAAAGCCTCTCATGCCTTTATTTGTTTATGTGCTTCAGTCAAGCTTTTCAAAGTGTTTTACGAGCACAAAGCCACCCTGCATTTGCTCCCTAGCTCAGGTGTGGATGGAACCAACTTTTGTAGAAAAAAAACAAAAACAAAAAACACTAAGGCTGTTTCAAGTGTCCCAGGACAGCAAATTAAAAAAAAAAAAAAAAAAAAAACAAGAACAAAACCCTTCTTTGGATTATTCATTTATGGGTTGAGGCTTTATTTGACAGCAGTTAAGCAAAAGTCTGATATGGAGACTGGCCAAGACTAAAAGGCAGAAATTAATTTCACAGTGAAGCTATAAGTTCCAGTTTTCAAGCAAGTACATGAGAGTGTTTTGTCATCTAACCAAATGACAGTCTTTCTAGGGCCTTTATTTCTCTCGTTTGATGTCACTGCTTATGACTTCGGCTTCTGTTTCTACAGACAGGAAACAGATGTTTGCTTACTCTCTGCAGGGCTGTGCAGAATCAAGGCAACAGGGGAGAGCCCAAGTGGCCTGCAACATTCCATGTGATCTGTTCCTATTTTTTTAAACCACGTTTGGCGGGGGGAGGAAAACATTTATTTTCTAAGTTACGACTGAAGAAATTCCCAACAAAATTTTTGCCCTAAAGAAAGTCCTTTTAGCTCCCTATCTATATTTCCACTCCAAAATAGAGATTCATCTATTACAGAAGCATAAAAAATTTTAAAAATATGATAAATTCATTGTAACTTTACAACGATGCTGTAGGTTAGAGGCAGGGCTGGAGGTTAAAGGGGTTTTAAGTCTGAATCAGTAATAAAAAAATACTCATTACACTTTAAAGTGCTATCCTATCAGTTTAAAAGATAGAGAACACTTCCCTTTTATTCTATTTTAAAAGAAAATTAAAACACCTGTCCCTAGTGGTGACAGTTACTTGTGGGTTCTGTTCCGATAATGGAGTGGCCTCCTCCTGGAATCTTAAAACGCCCTACCCATAGTCCTGTTTTGCTTACTGGTGGGTATTTATTTTATGTCCAAATCTTATTTTATTTAAATCCTGAATTTAGTACCATACAATAATTCACATCTGTCTATGAATTACCTATTGCAGTGTCCTGTGTCCACAGTGTGCAAACTGGACACACATTATTGCTAAATGATGCACGTGAAATTTCTCTTCTGGATCTTTTGGCTAAATTTCTCTTTAGGAGAAAAAAGTGCTTAGTAAGTTGTGTGAAGCAGGTTCACCTGCCCACTGCATCTTGGTCTGCAGTTGCCACCACTTGCACAAGTCTGGTGAGACAGAACCACCACACAAGTTGAGTGATGCGACTTTATTACTCACAGAGAGGCAGCAAGGGACAATAGAAGCTTAGGATTCGTGGAGAGCCGGTCCTGCAGGGTCAGGGTAGCTGCCCAGGACAGGTGGAGTCCAGTCTGCATGTGGCCAAGGGCCCTTCAAAGCACACTGTGCCCTGGGTTTTATACTTAGGGGATACTTGACACACAGGGGTACCATACTACAGGACATCCTGCACTAGGAGGGACAGGAACAGAGCCCCAGCTGTTCTGGCCAGTCCTCCTTATATCAAAATGTTGCATTTCCAGCACATTCTACAGTTATTCCGAGAACTACAAAAGAGAAAGTGGGAAAGAGCTAGGTCACCAATGCCATCCAGGGACTTGTCCTACAAGTTGCTCAGTCATTGGAAGTGAATTTATAGACCAAATCTACTACTCTGTTCATGTTCCATGTTGTAAAGAAAAAATAATAAACATATAATAGTGTCGGAAAAAATCAGATACAGAATGTTTCACGTACTGGGGGATCCTTAATATCGCTTGATTTGGACTCTAAAAAATAAACCAATAAAAATATTTTTAAATTATTTTTCTGTTCAGTCTGTACTTATTTTTAAGATAACAACTACCAAATAGTGAGCACTCACTATGTCCCAGATATTAAGTGCTAGGTATCATTTTATTTAACCTTCATGACTCTAAGACAGACACTCATGTCATCCCCATATCACAGGAGAAAATGGAGCCATGTAGACTTTAGGTAAGGCAGCAAGGCAGTGGCCAAGCTTAGAATCAAACATAGCTCAGAAGGTACTGGAACACTGCTTCCAAACCACAGGTGCTGATTCATTAGAGTTTCAAGAAACCAACTGGAGAATTACCATCAGCATAAAAAATTAAATAGAATAAAATAGTATAGAAAACAGCTCAGGGCATCACAGTTAGAGAAAGTATTATTCCGTGAAACTTTTGTTTTAAATATACACGCACAGATGTATGTGCGAACTGATTCTTGATATAGAGTGCATTTCTCACTCTGGGTTGTGGCTTAAAATATATGAAATATACACCATGCTGAAATCAAAAGCAACAGCAATCTGATTCTAAAGGGCTGAACATTATACCTTAAATTTTAAAAGCTATGTATCGCGACTAACATAGGACGGAAGGTACACATGTTGGCCCACAGCTAAATATTCTATTCTGTTTTTTAAAATTCATGCTAAAAGGAGAAAAACATTGTAAGATTAATTCCCCTTCTAGCAGACTGATAGAATTCACAACAAAACCAGAGAAAACTCACAACAAAAAATAACATAAACACGAAATCTCATTTATTTTTGTCTGAAGCACAAAGGAGCTCACTTAGCACAATATAACAATAAGCAAATCATACAAATATTAAGAAAAATGTCCCCACGAATACATACATATATATTCTTAAGAGCAGCAATCTGGAGTTTAACAACAATTTAAGGTGCTTTTCTCTAAAGAACGCTTTCTGACAGGCCTTTGAGTAGGAAACGGACAAGTAATTCACCGTCACATATCAGATGAGCTAAGAATAATCTCTGTCCCCTGAGTCACTTGAACCCTGTGGACTGTGATAGTGATCTTGAAATTTGTATTTAATTTCATCATTGGCCTGGTTGGCATTTGCATTTCACTAAATTTGGACCAGATCCACAAACTAACCCCTCAACTCTCGATCTCACACACTCAGGGCTGTGGGGGAGAAGGGAGGTGAGGCCACACATGAAAACATGCACGGGGACCCATGTCAGGGTTTTCTAACAGTGTCCTTTCATGTGTGCACGTCTCTCCATACTTTTCCTTTAGTGACATTACAAAGTGTGAGGTCCGCAGTCATACCTAAAGTGGCTAGTAAGTTTGAAATTGTAAATATCTTCTTTAAGCCTCAAAAAAAAACCTTCAAAAATTTATAACAATCCACAAAATTTGAAACCAATTTCAAGTCACTGCCTATAGCATACATCTTAGTCCTCCTTTTAATAACTCAGAGCACTCTTTTTAAACCTGTGACTGTTTCCAGCATCATCCTCAACTTTAAAAATGGATAACAATGAAAAGATGTCCAGTAGGCTCCAGAAGCATCCACGATCTCTCCCACATACAGCACAAGATAGAGCGGATACAATGCTCCTTCTCGCTTGTCTTGAAAGCTTTCCATATGTCTGGTTCTGAGGTGAAAAGACTTAAAATAGAGAGAGGCTGGTAGGGAGTGAAGATTGAAATTACATTGCTAGATCTCACACCCGTTATGTTTCCTTTCTAAGATCTCAGCTGCAGTTGCCAACAGGGATAATCAAGGGCACACTTCAAAGTCTGCTAAGCAAAACATGGAGTTTCCTGCCATTTTCTTTCATTTAGCAGGTAGAATTCTCACTGAAGTTAAAAAGAGATTCAGTGGGGTTCAATGCTCCGATTTACCTGGAAGACTTCCTCCTGGCATGAGGAGAGCTTGTTCCCAGATATCCCCTTGGAGTCTAAAACCTTTGACAATTCAACTAGAAAAGAAGCTGAGACGATAAATAAGGAAGTGGTCTCCTTGGTCTCAGTTTAGGACAATCTTCCCATCCTAATCTTTTATTTCCCATGTTTCCCTCTCGTTTGAAAATGAAATTCATCTCAGCTGATTAGCCTACTTTTGCACTCTGGTTGCAAAACTATTTTGTAAATTTATAATAGTTGATATTTTTGAATACTTTTTTACCTTTTAAAGTGTATTGCATTGAAAATACCATGGAACATGAGGCAAATGTTGGAGGGTGGGGTGAGGAGGCTAGTAAGAAGTTTTAATTCTTTCTTTCCTGTCAGAGAGCAAAATATTCAAACACAAAGTGACAGATAGGATTGGCTTGGAATTGTGACTCTTCACAGAAAGTCAACCTACATTAGGCAAAGGCAACATTTCAAAGTGCAGGACATCTGGCCCCGTGTATGGCTAACGCCTGTGGTACTGAAAAAAAAAAATATGTAACGTTCAGGAACACTGCACTTGGGGAGAAATAAAACACAGAAGTTATAAGTGATACAGAGAGATCAAAGTACATGTAAACATTTCAACACATTCTACTTTTACCAGAAAAGATTGTCAGGTCTTCAACATACTACCGATGATAAATTTAACATTTGACAGAATGGTTGTATATGGCCATTCTTCCTGCTTGTGATGCTATATTTCTTTATATTTAATGCATGTGAATCTTACATCTAAATGAAAACTGATGTTCAACATCAAAATATACACCCTTAAAGAAGGTAAAAGTGTAGGATCTTGCAAAGGCTGAAAGCAGCTGCTGCCTATTAGTGGATCTTACGTTATCTCATCTCAAGTCCTAAGCCTACTCATTTGGTTGGACACAATGCAACGTGACCAGGTTTCTTCAGCAGCGGTTGAGAGAGAGAGAGCAGAAAACACCTGCTAGCACTGTACAGAAATAGGGAGAAATTTGGTAGGGCATCTTTGATATGGTTCAGGAATTAGAAATACTGGAAATACGGACTTAGACTGAAAACTGGATTTACTGAGTTACTTAATATCCCACAAAACGAACTCTGTTGTTTTTTAAAAATATAAGACCAAAAGTTTGTTCTATCTTTAGGTATAGTGTGTACACAATCACTTCTAAAAGTGTTTCTACCAGGCAAAAAACAAAAAAATAAAAAAACTGGGTCTGAATTAGCATGAAAATGTGAAAATAAATCTAATACTACATAAGGAAGAATTATGTTCTTAGTTCTATAAATATGGAGTTAGCTATATTGTATAAAGTCTTCTACTATAAGGTAAAATTAAGGAGTCCCACCTAAGCTCTAGGAATAATATATTAAGAAGGTTGATTCCTTTTCCTTGTTTGTCTATAGCATTTGGAATTAAATAAGAAAAATATAGGATTTAAGTAACATTCATATCGATACTTCTTAAGGATTTATCAAAAGGCCATAATTTGGTTTTAATTCTAGGTCATGAGAAACAATATCATATTAGGAAGCATAAAAATACTCTTTGCTTTGTTTAATTCCTAGATGTCTAATACAGCTTAAGTCCTATTAATACAAACATTAAGTGGGATATCTATGTATTTTTCATGATCCTGAAATTCTAATGTCCTGAAAATTATAAGGAAATAGACAACCAGATAAAATTAGAAAATAGGGTACTTTCAATATACAAGGTTTAAAGATTTTTCATAATATTTCCTTAACAGGATTTGTCCTTCATTTTAAAATTCTAGTAGATTGATATCTGAGTACAAAATTTCCAACAATTATGGCATGATGTTCGGGTAGACTAGGCCATCATAATGGGTCCCTTCCTGTTAGTATTAGCAGCTCCTAAATGCCCAGTACTTGCCCCAATTTATGAAGACTCCAGCCTATACAACACTGGAGTATGGAATTTGTTTCTCTTCTAATAAAATGGAAGCAATTATAACATCACACAGTTATAAATCAAGATGATTTTAAAGTACACAAAAATACAACTATTTATGCCATGTAGTTATATGAATAATGTTCCTAAGAGACTTTGAGTCTTTAATACCCAACTTCTGTCAAACACTTTGAAGCACAAAACTATATTAAGAAAGCACGTAGCATTCAATTTCTGACATTCATCCCCAAAGAAGGCAAGCACAACAATAACATATCTCTGAAGTGCAAATTCCATTAAGTGCAAATTTCCAAAACACAAGGTCAATCCAGAAACACGTTTTAAAATTCATCAAGTTCTCTTTTTAACTTAGTATGCTCAGTATATAATTTTCAAACACAATCTGAAATGACTTTCCAACATTTGCACACAGTCTAACTTTTGTTCTCTCATAAAAATATACTCACTGGTTCATTTTCAGTTTTCTAATTTTCGCATTTATTAGCTCAAAATACCTAACCATATAGGAATATATTTTCTTTCCACATTTCCAAATATGAAAAAGATTTGACTTGAATCTCATAACAAAAACACCACCAGCAATAACATTCCCTTCTGTTTGAGCTTAAAGTAAATCTGAGTAGCTCCAAAGGGAGACATTTTTATGAAATTACGAACCCTGCCAACCAGAGTTGAGAATTAGTGCAACTTCCTTCAAACAATTTGTCAAGTGAAGACTGTAACTAGACACAGAAAGAGATAGTCATCCCAAGAACAAGGTGCTGTTTTTTCACTTTCTAACTCCACCTGGGCGCAAGGGCGATGCAGAATCACATATCCCAGGAGAACTTCGTAGATGCCCGAGGGTCTTACACTGAACTGGAAAATGGAACCACCTGCTTTCCGCCCACATAAACCTCCTCGATATTTCGGTCATCTCCTGAAAGAAAAATCAAGCGATCATTTTCAAAGTGTTTTTGTGTTAATAATTACTGTCATTGCCTTTGAGAAAGATTTAAAAAAAAAACAAACAAAAAACATACTTCTAAGAGAGCACACAAAAAGAGCTGCCCTTCTCTCTCCCAGATTGTTTATCATCTGGACAGGAAGACATGATCACTAGGAAAGGCCATGGTTAATTTGATGATTAGGGTCTGTATTCTTCACCAAAAGCAGAAATCACATAAAGTTGAATCAACCCCCTATAGCTGTTCTGTCAGCCGAAGTGGCTGGTTCGCATCCCACCCCAGCTGGAAAAGGGACACTTATCTTTACACTCTGGAATCACAGTCAGCACGGTGACATGAGCGGGCTGCAGAAGCTACGTGTAGGAGAAATAACACACATGTCTCTCTCACCTCAAGTTAACTCCATCCTGAGTTCACTCAATGGAATTGGAGGCAGAGCAGAATCTTCTGCATTATTTAGTGTTTCTCCCTCTCAGAGAATAGAACTGAATCTGAGTGTGTCACAAGCATGTGTGGCAAGACTTCACTACATATTTATCCCAAAACAACATGGTAGGGCAGGCTATGGGGTACAGAAGGAGGGTAAGAGGACTGAACACAAAGATCTCTTCCCCTTTGGTCTTCCATTCCCCAGCTTAGAATTTACAGCTGGAGAGAGTGTTGTGCATTTCAAATATTAATAGTACCTTTAAATATTGTGCCATAAATAGGCTTGATGCTGAGCAGTGTTAAAAAAAAATAATGACCCAGAGCAAATAATCATACATAGGATTTAATATATGAGATGATAAATACAGAGAGCCATGCCCAAGAAAATCACAAGGAGAGATTCTATTAAGCTTAGAGACATGCATCCACTTACCTAGATAAAGGAACTTCTGGATGACAGTCTAAAATAGAAAATAAAGGTAATTAAAAAGAATATTTTATACATTTAGAAAATAAATTCACAGCCAATAGCAGTTGGCAAAGCCCAGAAATATACATTTATGTCTCAATAGCAAAATCTACTTCTATTAATTAAAAAAGAAATGGTCTTTTGCTTAAGAATAAATAAATAAATAAATAAATAAACCTCCCAAGACAACAAAATAACCCACTGGCTATTAACAAATGTTTATCCATTGCCTGAATGTTCTTGGTGTATAACCTTGAAACCAGAGAAAAGCTATCATGTAAATTAAAGACATTAATTTAATAAAACAATTCAAATATTTCAAGAGGTGTATGATGTAAGAAAAATGACTAGATGAATGGTACTGAGCCCTACTCCCAGAAATTCACTCTAATACAAAAGTAAAAGAATAAATAATATGAAAATAATGATGGGGTTGGGACATGTTACCCAAAATCAAAAGGAGGAAGGCCGTTCTGACCTTCCCCTCACCCATCTCCCCTGAAGCAGGTCATAAAACGTAGGAAGGATTTTCTGAACTTCCCCTAAAGCTCCTAAGACCCTCATGTGAGAGGTACCCTCCCTATACCTGGAGGAAAAGAGCATTTTTACCTCTGCGGACACAGGGTCACAGAGAAGAATCTCAACAAACAGGGCTTGCTAAGTAGCTTATTACCATTAGATCATACTCCCTTTGTCCTGTCGTATTTATCCACAGACTCTTCATTCTTTTTCAAACCTAGCGTAAAAATATTCAAGTTTATCTGTTTCTTTGGGTCTTCGTTTCCTTTTTAAGGCTCTTGTGTCATATAAAATTACTATTAAAGAAATTTGTGTGCTTTTCTCTTATTAATTCGTCTTTTGTTACAGGGACCTCAGCCTTGAACCTAAGATGGGTAGAGGAAAAGATCTTTTTCCTCCCCTACAACAACAAATGGTATGAACTTCAAATAAGCCAGAATTTTTCTTTTAAAAACTTCAGTATGATATCTTTATTATTACATGTATTCTCACAAGAAGATCAAATTATAAATGGCAATAGTTATTCTTGTTTAAGAAAAGTTCAATATCTTATAAAGAATTACTATTAAAGTAAGATGAACTAGTTTATTTTATCCATAGGAAAACATTTTATGATAAGAGGAACAAAATTCATTTTCTTATAAAGTTAAGAAAGTTGACATAACACAGTGTCCAAGAGTCCTAGGTCAGAAAGTCCTAGATTTGGCCAGGTGTGTTGGCTCATGCCTGTAATCCTAGCATTCTGGGAGGCCGAGGCAGGTGGATTGTTTGAGCTCAGGAGTTCGAAACCAGCCTGAGCAAGAGCGGGACCCCATCTCTACTAAAATTAGAAAGAAATTAATTGGACAACTAAAAATATATAGAAAAAATTAGCCGGGCATGGTGGCGCATGCCTGTAGTCCCAGCTACTTGGGAGGCTGAGGCAGAAGGATTGCTTGAGCCCAGGAGTTTGAGGTTGCTGTGAGCTAGGATGATGCCATGGCACTCTATCTAGCCCAAGCAACAAAGCGAGACTCTGTCTCCAAAAAAAAAAAAAAAGAAAGTCTTAGATTTGAATCCAAACTCTGCCACTAATTACTAACCAGGAATCCTTAGGCAAATCACTTAACCTCCCTTAAGCCTTACTGCTTCTATAAATTAACATGATGATAGTAATAGTACTTACCTCTCTTACAGTTGTTCTGATGATTAAACAAACTTATATATGAAAATACTTGGTCATGTGCCTGCTTGACACATAGCAAGTGTTCAATAAAAGCTAGTTATATTATGGTTGCTTATAGCCAATTATATTCAAATATACAAACACATTCAAAATACAAATATTTTGTTAATATCATTATTCTTAACATTGCTGTTATAAAATTGTAATAATTATCAAAGGGATCTACTTTCCCTTTTAAGATTCTCCTGCATTCTATTAAAATGTTTCAGTCTCTATTTTCTTTTCTGCAGGGAAGCTATTATGACTACTTCATGAAATAAATGCCTTTTGATTAACTTTCTTTTACTTACCTCAGAAATATCACCAACAACATCCCCATAAAACAGGTCAATGGGAGAGTCAGATGCTTTGGGGTTGATCAGAAGAGCATCAAATTCCTTGCCCACTTCAAAGTTCCCAATTTCACTATCCAGCCCCAGGGCTACAGAAGAGAACAGGTGAATAAACAGTCAGACCATGCTAACGTCCCAGTTCGGAGGGACAACTCTGCCAACGTGTCACTAGAAAAAAAATTAGTATCTTAGTGAGGCAGAAAAGTGCTCTCATTCCGCCAAGACTTCCACTTACAGAAAGTAGAGTAAGCACAGGAAAGCCAGATCTGAGAATAAAACAGTTCCCTTTGTCACCATGATCATAATTCAGATGGTTTCTCTGTATTTCGGCTCCATTGAGGCACTTCACAGCCCAGCTTTTCATTTATCCCTCTAAGAAACATGGTGATTAACATAATACCTTTCCTCTTTTTCCCCTCTTATGTCCCCCCCAACACTCCAACTCCTTGCCTTGCCTTTTTTGTTTTTTTTGTTCCATGAAATAGCTGCCAAGATTTATTTTCATGTCAGTAAAATGGGCCTTGAATAAATAAAAAACTAATTATCCTCTTGCATATTTGCCAGTGTAGGCATATCCATCATAAATTTCTTAGTTTAAATCCTTTAAATAGGGAAAAAACCTCACTTGAACAGAACTTCATCACGCAAGTCCCAATACTTTCGAAAGCAGACCAATCTCTTTGTAACCTCAAAGGTTTTCTGGTTGCCAGAGAAGAATGGTTTTCTAAAAAAGGGTATAAGTCAATAATGGCTATTGACTTGGTCCATCTCATAGCTACAATTGATGCTCCATGATTATTGGATGCCACGGAAGAACATCTCTCATTTTTATGATTTACTTTCAGAAGATGGGGGTAATTGGCTTTCCTTTTCAATGAAAGTATTGAATCTAAAAGCTCCTTAAAGTCTGGAATCTGAACAAGCTGTACACTGAGGTCACAAATGGAAACGTGCAAAAGGAAGGTTAACTGGAGTTATTTATTTCAATCTTTACATGTGTTTGTTGCATTCTATCACTGTTAGGATATAGTCTGATATGAAAACATTAATTATTCCTATTAGGCAAAATCTGATACATTATATTTCCATGTATATGTACCCAGAAGTCTTGGCAATTCTCTAAACACTGACTTA